>NW_024396090.1:0-8314 GCF_016617805.1 Bactrocera tryoni
TTTCAACTTTGTAAACGCTCTGGCGGCCTAAAGTATTCGACGCAGGCGGGTAAAATAAAGAGCATCGGTTAGATAATTTAAAGAGCTTTTCAGGAAAATCCCTCAACCTATTTTCTATCTCTACCAGGCAGCGTGGCAATAGTGTTCACAAACAAATGTAGTGTTTCGAGAAAAATCACATGTTTGTTTCAACTTTGTAATCGCCCTAGCGGCTAAAGTGTTCGACGTACGTGGGTCAAATAAAAAACATCGGTAAGATAATTTAAGGAGCTTTCAGAAAAGCCCTCAACTTGTTTTCTATCCCTACCAGGAGCGTGGCAATAATGTTCACAAACAAATGTAGTGTTTTCAGAAAAATCACATGTTTGTTTCAACTTTGCAAACGCTCTAGCGGCTAAAGTATTCGACGCAGGTGGGTAAAATAAAGAGCATCGGTTAGATAATTTAAAGAGCTTTCAGGAAAGCCTTCAACCTATTTCCTATTCTTACCAAAAGCCTGGCAAACAAATGTAGTGTTTTGAGAAAAACATTTGTTTCAACTTTGTAAACGCTCTGGCGGCTAAAGTATTCGACGCAGGCGGCTAAAGTATTCGACGCAGGCGGGTAAAATAAAGAGCATCGGCTAGATAATTTAAAGAGCTTTCAGGAAAATCCTCAACCTTTTTTTTTATCTCTACCAGGAGCGTGACAATAATGTTCACAAACAAATGTAGTGTTTTGAGAAAAATCGCATGTTTGTTTCAACTTTCCAAACGCTCTAGCGGCTAAAGTATTCGACATAGGTGGGTCAAATAAATAGCATCGGTTAGATAATTTAAAGAGCTTTCAGGAAAATCCTCAACCTATTTTTTATCTCTACCAGGAGCGTGACAATAATGTTCACAAACAAATGTAGTGTTTTGAGAAAAATCGCATGTTTGTTTCAACTTTCCAAACGCTCTAGCGGCTAAAGTATTCGACATAGGTGGGTCAAATAAATAGCATCGGTTAGATAATTTAAGGAGCTTTTAGAAAAGCCTTCAACCTATTTCCTATTCCTACCAGGAGCCTGGCAAACAAATGTAGTGTTTTGAGAAAAATCACATGTTTGTTTCAACTTTGTAAACGCTCTAGCGGCTGAAGTATTCGACGTAGGTGGGTCAAATAAATAGCATCGGTTGGATAATTTAAGGAGCTTTTAGAAAAGCCCTCAACCTATTTTCTATTCCTACCAGGAGTCTGGCAAGAAAATGTAGTGTTTTGAGAAAAATAGCATGTTTGTTTCAACTTTGTAAACGCTCTAGCGGCTGAAGTATTCGACGTAGGTGGGTCAAATAAATAGCATCGGTTGGATAATTTAAGGAGCTTTTAGAAAAGCCCTCAACCTATTTTCTATTCCTACCAGGAGTCTGGCAAGAAAATGTAGTGTTTTGAGAAAAATAGCATGTTTGTTTCAACTTTGTAAACGCTCTAGCAGCTGGAAGTATTCGACGTAAAGGTGGGTCAAATAAATAGCATCAGTTGGATAATTCGAAAAGACTTTTAGGAAAGCCTTCAGCCTATTTTTCTATTCCTACCAGGAGCGTGGCAATAATGTTCACAAACAAATGTAGTGTTTTTGAGAAAAATCGCATGTTTGTTTTCAACTTTGTAAACGCTCCTAGCGGCGGAAGTATTCGACGTCAGGTTGGTCAAATAAAGAGCATCGGTTAGATAATTTAAAGAGCTTTAGGAAAGCCCTCAACCTTTTTCTATCTCTACCAGGAGCGTGGCAATAGCCTGTTCTACAAACAAATGCAGTGTTTCGGGGAAATCATCACATGTTTGTTTCAACTTTGTAAATAAACGCTCTATACTAAAGTATTCGACGTAGGCAGGTAAAAGTAAATAGCATCGGTCTAGATAATTTAAGGAGCTTTTAGAAAAGCCCTCCACTCATTCTCTATCCCTACCAGGAGCGCGGCAATAGTGTTCGCAAACAAATGTAGTGTTTTGAGAAAAATCACATGTTTGTTTCAACTTTGTAAACGCTCTAGCGGCTGAAGTATTCGACGTAGGTGGGTCAAATAAATAGCATCGGTTAGATAATTTAAGGAGCTTTTAGAAAAGCCTTCAACTCATGCTCTATCCCTACCAGGAGCGCGGCAATAGTGTTCGCAAACAAATGTGGTGTTTTGAGAAAAATCACATGTTTGTTTCAACTTTGTAAACGCTCCAGCGGCTAAAGTATTCGATGTAGGTGGGTCAAATAAACAGCATTGGTTAGATAATTTAAGGAGCTTTTAGAAAAGCCCTCAACCTGTTTTCTATCCCTACCAGGAGCGTGGCAATAGTGTTCGCAAACAAATGTAGTGTTTTGAGAAAAATCACATGTTTGTTTCAACTTTGTAAACGCTCTAGCGGCTAAAGTATTCGACGCAGGTGGGTCAAATAAATAGCATCGGTTAGATAATTTAAGGAGCTTTTAGAAAAGCATTCTACTCATACTCTATCCCTACCAGGAGCGCGGCAATAGTGTTCGCAAACAAATGTAGTGTTTTGAGAAAAATCACATGTTTGTTTCAACTTTGTAAACGCTCCAGCGGCTAAAGTATTCGATGTAGGTGGGTCAAATAAACAGCATTGGTTAGATAATTTAAGGAGCTTTTAGAAAAGCCCTCAACCTGTTTTCTATCCCTACCAGGAGCGTGGCAATAGTGTTCGCAAACAAATGTAGTGTTTTGAGAAAAATCACATGTTTGTTTCAACTTTGAAAACGCCCTAGCGGCTAAAGTATTCGACGCAGGTGGGTCAAATAAATAGCATCGGTTAGATAATTTAAGGATCTTTTAGAAAAGCCCTCAACCTGTTTTCTATCCCTACCAGGAGCGAGGCAATAGTGTTCGCAAACAAAAGTAGTGTTTTGAGAAAAATCACATGTTTGTTTAAACTTTGTAAACGCTCTAGCGGCTAAAGTATTCGACGTAGGTGGGTCAAATAAATAGCATCGGTTAGATAATTTAAGGAGCTTTTAGAAAAGCCTTCAACCTGTTTTCTATCCCTACCAGGAGCCTGGCAATAGTGTTCACAAACAAATGTAGTGTTTTGAGAAAAATCACATGTTTGTTTCAACTTTGTAAACGCTCTAGCGGCTAAAGTATTCGACGTAGGTGGGTCAAATAAATAGCATCGGTTAGATAATTTAAGGAGCTTTTAGAAAAGCCTTCAACCTGTTTTCTATCCCTACCAGGAGCCTGGCAATAGTGTTCACAAACAAATGTAGTGTTTTGAGAAAAATCACATGTTTGTTTCAACTTTGTAAACGCTCTATCGGCTAAAGTATTCGACGCAGGTGGGTAAAACAAATAGCATCGGTTGGATAATTTAAGGAGCTTTTAGAAAAGCCCTCAACCTATTTTCTATTCTTACCAGGAGCCTGGCAAACAAATGTAGTGTTTTGAGAAAAATCACATGTTTGTTTCAACTTTGTAAACGCTCTGGCGGCTAAAGTATTCGACGCAGGCGGGTAAAATAAAGAGCATCGGTTAGATAATTTAAAGAGCTTTCAGGAAAACCCTCAACCTATTTTTTATCTCTACCAGGAGCGTGACAATAATGTTCACAAACAAATGTAGTGTTTTGAGAAAAATCACATGTTTATTTCAACTTTGCAAACGCTCTAGTGGCTAAAGTATTCGACATAGGTGGGTCATATAAATAGCATGGGTTAGTTAATTTAAAGAGCTTTTAGAAAAGCCCTCAACCTATTTTCTATTCCTACCAGGAGCCTGGCAAACATATGTATTGTTTTGAGAAAAATCACATGTTTGTTTCAACTTTGTAAACGCTCTAGCGGCTAAAGTATTCGACGCAGGTGGGTCAAATAAACAGCATCGGTTAGACTATTTAAGGAGCTTTTAGAAAAGCCCTCAACTTATTCTCTATCCCTACCAGGAGCGTGGCAATAGTGTTCACAAACAAATGTCGTGTTTTGAGAAAAATCACATGTTTGTTTCAACTTTGTAAACGCCCTAGCGGCTAAAGTATTCGACGTAGGTAGGTCAAATAAAAAGCATCGGTTAGACTATTTAAGGAGCTTTTAGAAAAGCCCTCAACTTATTCTCTATCCCTACCAGGAGCGTGGCAATAGTGTTCACAAACAAATGTCGTGTTTTGAGAAAAATCACATGTTTGTTTCAACTTTGTAAACGCTCTAGCGGCTAAAGTATTCGACGTAGGCAGGTCAAATAAAAAGCATCGGTTAAATAATTTAAGGATCTTTTAGAAAAGCCCTCAACCTCTTTTCTATCCCTACCAGGAGCCGGGCAATAGTGTTCACAAAGAAATGTAGTGTTTTGAGAAAAATCACATTTTTGTTTCAACTTTGTAAACGCTCTAGCGGCTAAAGTATTCGACGTAGGTGGGTCAAATAAATAGTACTGGTTAGATAATTTAAAGGGCTTTAAGAAAAGCCCTCAACTTATTCTCTATCCCTACCAGGAGCGTGGCAATAGTGTTCACAAACAAATGTAGTGTTTTGAGAAAAATCACATGTTTGTTTCAACTTTGTAAACGCTCTAGCGGCTAAAGTATTCGACGTAGGTAGGTCAAATAAAAAGCATCGGTTAGATAATTTAAGGAGCCTTAAGAAAAGCCCTCAACTTATTCTCTATCCCTACCAGGAGCGTGGCAATAGCGTTCACAAACAAGTGTAGTGTTTTGAGAAAAATCACATGTCTGTTTCAACTTTGTAAACGCTCTAGCGGCTAAAGTATTCGACGTAGGTGGGTCAAATAAATAGCATCCGTTAGATAATTTAAGGAACTTTCAGAAACGTCATCAGCCTATTTTCTATTCCTACCAGGAGCGTGGCAATAGTGCTCACAACAAATGTAGTGTTTTGAGAAAAATCACATGTTTGTTTCAACTTTGTAAACGCTCTAGCGGCTAAAGTATTCGATGTAGGTGGGTCAAATAAACAGCATCGGTTAGATAATTTAAGGAGCTTTTAGAAAAGCCCTCAACTTATTCTCTATCCCTACCAGGAGCGTGGCAATAGTGTTCACAAGCAAATGTAGTGTTTTGAGAAAAATCACATGTTTGTTTCAACTTTGTAAACGCTCTAGCGGCTAAAGTATTCGATGTAGGTGGGTCAAATAAATAGCATCGGTTAGATAATTTAAGGAGCTTTTAGAAAAGCCCTCAACCTGTTTTCTATCCCTACCAGGAGCCTGGCAATAGTGTTCACAAACAAATGTAGTGTTTTGAGAAAAATCACATGTTTGTTTCAACTTTGTAAACGCTCTAGCGGCTAAAGTATTCGATGTAGGTGGGTCAAATAAACAGCATCGGTTAGATAATTTAAGGAGCTTTTAGAAAAGCCCTCAACTTATTCTCTATCCCTACCAGGAGCGTGGCAATAGTGTTCACAAGCAAATGTAGTGTTTTGAGAAAAATCACATGTTTGTTTCAACTTTGTAAACGCCCTAGCGGCTAAAGTATTCGAAGCAGGTGGGTCAAATAAATAGCATCGGTTAGATAATTTAAGGATCTTTTAGAAAAGCCCTCAACCTGTTTTCTATCCCTACCAGGAGCGAGGCAATAGTGTTCACAAACAAATGTAGTGTTTTGAGAAAAATCACATGTTTGTTTCAACTTTGTAAACGCTCTAGCGGCTAAAGTATTCGATGTAGGTGGGTCAAATAAATAGCATCGGTTAGATAATTTAAGGAGCTTTTAGAAAAGCCCTCAATCTGTTTTCTATCCCTACCAGGAGCGAGGCAATAGTGTTCACAAGCAAATGTAGTGTTTTGAGAAAAATCACATGTTTGTTTCAACTTTGTAAACGCCCTAGCGGCTAAAGTATTCGAAGCAGGTGGGTCAAATAAATAGCATCGGTTAGATAATTTAAGGATCTTTTAGAAAAGCCCTCAACCTGTTTTCTATCCCTACCAGGAGCCTGGCAATAGTGTTCACAAACAAATGTAGTGTTTTGAGAAAAATCACATGTTTGTTTTAACTTTGTAAACGCTCTAGCGGCTAAAGTGTTCGACGTAGGTGGGTCAAATAAACAGCATCGGTTAGATAATTTTAGGAGCTTTTAGAAAAGCCCTCAACCTGTTTTCTATCCCTACTAGGAGCGAGGCAATAGTGTTCACAAACAAATGTAGTGTTTTGAGAAAAAATCACATGTTTGTTTCAACTTTGTAAACGCTCTAGCGGCTAAAGTATTCGAAGCAGGTGGGTCAAATAAATAGCATCGGTTAGATAATTTAAGGAGCTTTTACAAAAGCCCTCAACCTGTTTTCTATCCCTACTAGGAGCGAGGCAATAGTGTTCACAAACAAATGAAGTGTTTTGAGAAAAATCACATGTTTGTTTCAACTTTGTAAACGCTCTAGCGGCAAAAGTATTCGATGTAGGTGGATTACATAAATAGCATCGGTTAGATAATTTAAGGAGCTTTTAGAAAAGCCCTCAACCTATTTTGTATCCCTACCAGGAGCCTTGCAATAGTGTTCGCAAACAAATGAAGTGTTTTGAGAAAAATCACATGTTTGTTTCAACTTTGTAAACGCTCTAGCGGCTAAAGTATTCGACGTTGGTGGGTCAAATAAACAGCATCGGTTAGATAATTTAAGGAGCCTTTAGAAAAGTTCTCAACTTCTTCTCTATCCCTACCAGGAGCGTGGCAATAGCGTTCACAAACAAGTGTAGTGTTTTGAGAAAAATCACATGTTTGTTTCAACTTTGTAAACGCTCTAGCGGCTAAAGTATTCGACACAGGTGAATCAAATAAATAGCATCGGTTAGATAATTTAAAGATCTTTTAGAAAAGCCCTCAACCTGTTTTCTATCCTTACCAGGAGCCTGGCAATAGTGCTCAAAACAAATGTAGTGTTTTGAGAAAAATCACATGTTTGTTTCAACTTTGTAAACGCTCTAGCGGCTAAAGTATTCGACGTAGGTAGGTCAAATAAAAAGCATCGGTTAGATAATTTAAGGAGCCTTAAGAAAAGCCCTCAACCTTTTCTCTATCCTTACCAGGAGCGTGGCAATAGTGCTCACAACAAATGTAGTGTTTTGAGAAAAATCACATGTTTGTTTCAACTTTGTAAACGCTCTAGCGGCTAAAGTATTTGACGTAGGTGGGTCAAATAAATAGCATCGGTTAGATAATTTAAGGATCTTTTAGAAAAGCCCTCAACCTATTTTCTATTCTTACCAGGAGCCTGGCAATAGTGCTCACAACAAATGTAGTGTTTTGAGAAAAATCACATGTTTGTTTCAACTTTGTAAACGCTCTAGCGGCTAAAGTATTCGACGTAGGTAGGTCAAATAAAAAGCATCGGTTAGATAATTTAAGGAGCCTTAAGAAAAGCCCTCAACCGTTTCTCTATCCTTACCAGGAGCGTGGCAATAGCGTTCACAAACAAGTGTAGTGTATCTTTTAGAAAAGCCCTCAACCTGTTTTCTATTCCTACCAGGAGCCTGGCAATAGTGCTCACAAACAAATGTAGTGTTTTGAGAAAAATCACATGTTTGTTTCAACTTTGTAAACGCTCTAGCGGCTAAAGTATTTGACGTAGGTGGGTCAAATAAATAGCATCGGTTAGATAATTTAAGGATCTTTTAGAAAAGCCCTCAACCTGTTTTCTGTCCCTACCAGGAGCCTGGCAATAGTGCTCACAACAAATGTAGTGTTTTGAGAAAAATCACATGTTTGTTTCAACTTTGTAAGCGCTCTAGCGTCTAAAGTGTTCGACGTAGGTGGGTCAAATAAATAGCATCGGTTAGATAATTTAAGGAGCCTTTAGAAAAGCCCTCAGCTTATTCTCTATCCCTACCAGGAGCGTGGCAATAGTGTTCACAAGCAAATGTATGTAGTGTTTTGAGAAAAATCACATGTTTGTTTCAACTTTGTAAACGCTCTAGCGGCTAAAGTATTCGATGTAGGTGGATCAAATAAATAGCATCGGTTAGATAATTTAAGGAGCTTTTAGAAAAGCCCTCAACCTGTTTTCTATCCCTACCAAGAGCGAGGCAATAGTGTTCACAAACAAATGTAGTGTTTTGAGAAAAATCACATGTTTGTTTCAACTTTGTAAACGCGCTAGCGGCTAAAGTATTCGACGTAGGTGGGTCATATAAATAGCATCGGTTAGATAATTTAAGGAGCTTTTAGAAAAGCCCTCAAGCTATTTTCTTTTTCTACCAGGAGCCTTGCAATAGTGTTCACAAAGAAATGTAGTGTTTTGAGAAAAATCACATGTTTGTTTCAACTTTGTAAACGCCCTAGCGGCTAAAGTATTCGACGTAGGTGGGTCAAATAAATAGCATCGGTTAGATAATTTAA
>NW_024396091.1:0-48122 GCF_016617805.1 Bactrocera tryoni
AATATAAAACGGGTTCTCATGAGAACAACTCACCAATAAACAAATTAATACCTGATTATTGATAATCATGAAGTCAATCGCACGCGATGAGCTTAATTTAATGTTAATTGCTATCCAAAATCATATCATTTTAACCACTGTTACTCGTATAACCACTGTAAATCTGAATCTCCACAAGGAATAACGAAATTTCCGCTGCACTAAATATTTCTAATTGGAACTTACTTCCAAGTCTGACTCGCATACGATTGTGGATTCAGCGAAAAGGTTTTTAAAGTGTTAATGAAAATAAAAAAAAAAAAGATAGAAGCCACGGTTTTTTCATCATCATTCATGAACTCAATAAGCTGTCATTTTTATAGCAATTGTTTTTACTAGCAAATGTTGACAATAACTGTAAAAAAAATCCACACTGGGGATGAAGTTAATTAAAAGATAAAATATACAAAATAACAGCCATGGCCGTTTATCCATATCCCATCGACGCTTTTGCTCTATATAAACATGTACCACATATATACGTGTATGCACATGTGCATGAAATGCTATTCGAGAACGCGAACTAGAACTGCACTATGATTTGGGTCACGTGCAGCTTTTAAAATTTACGACAATGATTAAAAAATGTCATTATTTGACCATAACTCTCAAAAAATGCAGCGCCAGCACAAGGACATACGCCAAACCAACAACGCAAACAAAGATTCCCGACATTGGCTATATATAGGGTGAGTTTTTTTAAGTTTTAAAAATTGGACTTCAATTTAAATACAGAAAAAATAATTAGTTATTTAATATTTGGGAGAAATGAATTTGGAAATGGAACGGCAATTAACTACTCCGAATGTAGCTTATAAGGACCATACTTCAGGTCCACGTACAATTTTGAACAGCTTTTACAATTTCAATTAGTTAGCGCTATTTAACTAAGCATTCGATTCTATCCCCATAAAAAGTAATCTAACACAGGCGGGTCTTCTAATTTTTGGGAACAAAAATCTAAAATATAAAGTAATAAAAATAAATAACAAGGGTCTGTAACAAAAATGCTGTGTGGATAATTTCAACTCATTTGTTTGTATTTATTTGCTCTGAATACTAAAAAATACTCAAAAAATTCTACGAGGTCAAGTTATTTTGCCAAACGCAAAATGTTATTCAAAACAAGGGGTTTTTCAACTAACTTGAAAGCAGACATAAAAAGATACAAATTACTGTTTCCAAAGGTTCAAATGTATTCAAAAGCAGTCTTAAAATAAAAAGCAGTTTTGCTTCACAATTGCGGCTTCAAGGCTTCCATTCCTATCGGCTATTCCGTCCTCATCATGGAAGCCTATAAGAACTTAGAATTGGTTCTTTGGAAATTAAAATATAGAAATCATGGTTGGCAATTTGCGATAATTTATAAGTATTGGGCATTTTGCTCGCTCAACAATGTGGGTTTACCAAATTCCCTTGCTTTTTGTCTCTATGGGATATATGGCCTACCGGTCTACCACCGGAAGTTGAAGGACGGTGCTTTCGTTGACCCAGATATTCGACGACTTATGGCTAATCTACAGCTCCTTACAACCATATCGGTTCTTCAAAGAGAAGAGAGGATTACCTTTAAAGAAGTCATACAGAAATGTTTAGGCAACCTTAACTGCTAAACAGAAATCGTGTGAAATCTTTCCCAAGCTCTAAGTCGCCTAATAAATCTTAAAGTGCATTTTTATCATTTCCACCGTGTATACTATACACAGACAGACAAATATGGTTACTTGGACACAGCTCGTCTTGCTGTTTATTTATACGAAACTTACCCGAAAATTGTGATTTACATTGCCCGGGTAAATGATATTGGGTAGTCGAAAAAGTCTTTTCGTATTTTGTCAATAAATGTCGTGGCAGTCGCTGTATTCTGAAATTTTCGTATGAAAAAAGGAAGAATGCTCGCAAGCCAGCAACAAAATTTGTGAAGCTTACGGAGACGAAGCTGTATCAGTTCGTGTAGCCCAACAATGGTTCGCTCGCTACCGTTCTAGAAAGTTCGATGTGAATGATACACCTCGCTCTGGTCGACCTACTGTTGAAAAAGTCGATGAAATTATGGAAAAGACCGTCACATAAGCAGCCATAACATTGCTAAGGAACTTAAAATTCATCATCGGTTTTGAACCATTTAAGAAAGGCTGACTACAAAAAAAACTTGAAGTTTGGGTACCACATGAATTGGCTGTGAAACATTGAAAGGATCGAATTAACATCTGCGAATCTTTGCAGAAATGAAATCGAACCATTTCTGAAACGATGGTAACAAGAGACGAAAAGTGAACCAAATATGACAATAATATGCCAAAAAGATCACGTTCCGGGCGTGGTGAAGCTCAACAATTGGTCGCAAAGCCAGGATTGACGCCTCATCCACTATGAGCTTCTCCAGCCTGGTCGAACGATTGATTCCACATTTTGCTGTCAGCAACTGATGAGATTGCAGCAAGCAATCAGAAAAAACGGCCAGAACTGATCAGCAAAAAGGTCTTCGTCTTCCATCAGGATAACGCTAAACCACACATA
This sequence comes from Bactrocera tryoni, assembly GCF_016617805.1. NCBI lineage: Eukaryota > Metazoa > Arthropoda > Insecta > Diptera > Tephritidae > Bactrocera > Bactrocera tryoni. Next base: position 2,560 of record NW_024396091.1, read on the forward strand.
TTTTTGGTGAATCGGCAAAAACTGGAAGGACCTGGCTGGGAAGTCTTGACGCATGCACCATTTAGTCCCGATTTTGCACTATCGGACTAACATTTGTTTCGATCAATGCAGAACTCCCTTAATAGAGTAAAGAGCTTCAAGAAAAGCCTGTGAAAATTACTTACAGTTTTTCGCCGAGAAACCAGGAAAATTTTACACTGATGGAATAATGTCTCTAGCGGAAAAATGGCAAAAAGTGGTCCACCAAAATGGTACATATTTGGTTTACTAAAGTTCATTATAAATATAAAAAGAAAAACTTGAAGTTCGATTACAAATACGATAAGCTTTCGACTACCATATACATATTTCAAAAAAGTGTAGTTTGCTAAACTGGTCGGACTGTCTTTAAATTCTATGCTAAATATGAGCGCGATCTGTCAACCAGTTTGTTTACAGCAGTTGCATAAGTCGGTACACCTCAGTATCCGTTGCGATTTTTACAATGGATAAAAAAAATCGAACAATGAAGTCTCAAATTTTCTATTTCTAACCAAATTTCGTGTGCGGTTTCGTTTGTAATGTTGGAAAATGCTTACGGTGATTCAGTTTTATCAAAAACACAAGCCTAAGAGTGGCTCTCAAAGACGTTCCACAGATCGTTGCAGACATGCTTCGATCTGGACAACCTCTTTAATTGATGAAAATATTAGAGAAACAGCAAAAAAGCCCAAAATCTCACGTGAGTCCATCCGAATGATTTCGTTTGACTCGTCCCGATAAAGCTGAGTTTTTTCGAAAAGAGTACCGTAAACAGGTCACTTTGGACATGGTTGATCCTACGAATTTCAATCCCACATTCATGGAGAGTATTATGACTGCCGATTAGCCATAGATTTATGAGTTTTACAAGTAAACGAGTCAACAATCATCAGAATGGAGAAAAAACGAGCCAAAACAAAAAACACCTCGCCAAAGCCGCTCAAAAATCAAGATGATGCTCATTGTTTTTCTCGATATTCGTGGTTTGGTGCATCATGAATTTATGCCGGAGAGACAGACGGTCAATAAATAGTTGTATTTGTGCGTATTTACACAAGGATATTGCACCATCGCATCAAGCCTTCATTGGGACCAAATTTAAAGCCAAAAGCGCAATGAATATAATCGATCAACCGCCGTACTCCCGTATTTGACTCCGTGTGATTTTTTGTTGAATCTCAAAAATAAATTTCCCTGAAGTAGCTGAAGGCCATCCCAAAAAGTGCTTATGAAAAGTATTTCGAGGACTGGAAAAGTCGTTGACACAAGTGTATTACATCTGATGGGGATGACTTTGAAGGCGACAAAACAAATACTTATAAATAATTAAATATACTTTCAGAGATGGAGTGTTTTAGTTTTCCAGCTCTGAAAGTATTCGACGCAGTACGCGCCGAGGGAAGCAGAGGAAGGGGAAGATCTTCACTCCATTGGAAGGACCAAGTGGAGAAGGACCTGGCTTCGCTTGGAATATTCAATTGGCGCCACGTAGCGAAAAGTAGAAACGACTGATGCGCTGTTGTTCGGCTATAATCGCGTAAGCGGGTCTACGCCAATAACGAAGAAGAAGAAATAATTAAATATTTTGCGTTTTGTTTACAATTTCCGCGTACAAATGTCACAAAGTGTACAAATGTCAAACATATTTAGTTCACTTTACCAGATTATTTGACAGCTATCTCTCTGGAAACTTATACAGCACACCTAAAAAACACCTTATACACATATATCTAGGTGAATGCCTAAGACACCCTGCAGGAAGCGCAAATAATCCATCTAAATGTCAAGAGTACTCCTAATAGGTTATAGAGCACTACAAAATTAACCATTTTTTTTTTAATATTTGTTCTAAACAGCTTTGCAAGAGATCAACGTATTAGTACTAAAAACACCTACCAGAGAACGTAGACCACGTAAGAAACAAGTTTTTGTTGTAGAAATATTAGATGTGAATTTCCTAACCACTCTAACAAGGTACAAATGGACCACCTAGTCCAACATTTTATGTCCGAGCATTTATCTCTGCCTGGCTACTAATATTGAATCCACCGACCACACAATGGCATTCATAAACAACTACACATATGTATACATACATACAAGCATATAGCCATCGACTGAAGGCCAATAGCCACCGTTCGCTGAGCGTCACTTTTCCGCCATTCACTCGCTCATATCAGCAGGATAATTTACGAGCCGCTGCGCTGCCGACGACAAACTTCGCTTCAATTTAATTTCGAGTGCGACAAATTGAAAAAACGACAAACACCAGAGTGAGCCAAAATTTGCTGGTTCGCTGCAACTGAAACTAGCCCAATGCAGTCTGCTGAACTTAAATTGCATGAATATGGAAGCGTTAATCTTTGCATATGTGTGTGCGGCCCGACTATGTATGTTCTTGTCAATGAGTTATGTACACGAATTAGTCTCACAGGTGACCTGCGGTGTGGTGACACAGTGTACAAACTATTTATTGCCGAAGTGCTCGCCTAATGGCAAGCAAATGCTAAGCTCGACATTTATTAACAAATTTCACATTTAATTGCGGTTTTCGTTTTCAACTTTGTCAGTTTTTTCTTTGGAGTGCCGTCATCAATGCAGCAATTTGGCGGCAACTTGATTCAATTAGTTTTTGACGCCATCGAACGCGTCGGATTTTAATTAACGATAATTTGCATTGTTACAAATCAACTTTTTTGGGCGATTTGTTCAATGACCGCTTTGAGTGCAATTTAGTAATTTCTTAATAATATAAGTACTTATCAATGATCAATAAAATTCAGCAATATTAAATGTAATTGTAATTATATAATATTAATGATAATTTGCATTGTAATATTATATTAAATACATTATTATATTTAATATTGCTGAATTTTGTAGATCAATTTGATTAGTACTTAAAATAATTGACAATATTTAGACACAAATGTGTGTACGTACATTTACAAATTACATGCCATTACAAATTTTACTCAAAGAACACTAAGTTCGGATATAACCGCATTTTACTCTCGCAATGACCAGCGCCATGGTGACATTTTCAGGCAAAACTTTATATTAAGAAAATATGAAAGAACTCAAAAAATTATGCTTTACACCTTATTATATTTATTAAAGGTCATAACCTCACCTGAATATTGAGATAACTAAGCTACTAAATTCAATACATTTATGGGTATACATGGTCCGGCACCAACTTCAGACCGTTCGCGCAGCTGTCGCACAGGAATCAACTGTTTATAAATTTGCTGAATGACAGTTCGGAGTATTGTTCACGAGTGTACAAGAGCGTTTTGCCAAAAGTGAACACAAAAAAAGTGATCAGCGATGGAATTCAAACGTAATAGTGTAATTGCTTTATATTTAGCTGGGAAATCTCAGCACAACAATAAGCGACTTGAGCGAAATCCACGACGAAGTGCCAATCAAATGGCTAAAGAACTGAAAAAATCCGACCGCAGCATCTGACGCATATTGAAAAATGAGCTCAAGGTTAAGCCTTACAAGTTCCAAAAGACCCATGATCTCATACCGGAGCAGCAACAAGTAAGACTTGAGAGAGCGAAGCAGTTGCTTCGCTTGGCCGAAAGCAAACTAAACTCTCAAGACGATAGGGTTTGCTTGACCGACCGTTCATACGAAAATCTAAGTCATCGGTTGGCCACCAGGAGGCAGCAGCCACCACAAATAATGGTTTGGGCCGCTGTTGTTTTCATCGAGCCTGGCTTCAAAGTAAATGCGACATATTATCGGGAAAGTGTTCTGCAGGCTGATTTGAAGCCGTGGGCAAACAAACATTTCGGTCGCAAACCATGGACGTGTCAACAAGACTCAGCACCGTCTCACAAAGCGCGGGTGAACCAAGAATGGCTGAAAAACAACGTTCCGAACTTCATTACGACCACGCAATGGCTCTCGAACTCACCAGATGCTAATCCTATGGATTATTCTCTCTGGACCATTTCGGAGAGCAAGGTCCGAAGTAAAAAATACACCAGTCTCGAGATGCTGAAGGAAGCCATTGTCCGTGAGTGAGCCAAAATACCGACAAGTCACATTCGGGCAGCTTGCGATTCGTTTTTTGACCGCCTGAAGGCCATAGTTAAGGCAAGAGGTGGTCATATCGAGCAAAAGTGAATTGATCCTGAATTTATGATTATTTTCACACATTTTGTACTTTAAAATAAATGAAAATAAATTTCCAAACTGAATTTATGGCTGTTTTAATTAGTTCGAGTGCCGGACCCTGTATGAGCGTTGAATCGACCGGTGAAACGGAAATCATTATTTTAGTGATAAGGACCCACGTTATAGACCGAAACATTCATACTCATTAAGTCTATGAAAGCCTTAAAATATCGCAAAGCTTTAACATGGTGTTCCATGTGGATAAATTTTTTCAAGAGCTGCCATATCATTCAGAAAACATAACGGTTTGGTGTGGTTTTTTGCCGGTGGAATCTTCGGTCCATATTTCATCAAAAATGATGCCGGTGAGAATGTAACCGTCAATGGCGACCGTTATCGCGCCAAGATAACCGATTATTTTATGCGTGAAATTGAATGCCGTGATCGCGACGACATTTAGTTTCAACAAGGCGGCGCCGCTTCCCACACATCGCATCAATCAATTTCACACTTCGGTGAGCATAAAATTTCACGTTTTGGGCCGGTCGATTGACTTTTTCCTGTGGGGATATGTAAAGTCTATGCGGACAATCCCATTTGCTAGTCGCCAGTTACAAGTCAAAGTCATCGAAAATTGGACTCAACGGATGGAACATCTGAGACGTAGTGCGGCCCCATTAAATTTCAAGTTTCTGAGTTTTTTTTTTTTAAGTATAGAACCCGGAAATGGATTACTCTTTATATTTTATACCTTGATAAACAATTTCGACTAAAAGTCCGACATAGGCAACAGGGTACACATTTTCGGTATCAATGGGTTTGAACATTCCAATTTCGAACGGCCACTATCTGTGCGAAATTGTATGCCGATACAGTCATTGAAATCAGTTGGAATTTAAAGTTGTGTTACACAAAAAGTAGGCGTGGTTGCCGTACGTAATGGAATGGGAATCCCAGAATAATGTTAGGTACGGAATTTGATTCAAATTGGTCGAATAAGTTCGGAGATAGATTATATGCAACCGGCTCCCTTAAATCCTTCTCATACCATCATTTTACATATCTGAGGCAATTATATATTCATTTTTTTCTTTATTAGTTTTGAACAAAACCGTTATATTGAACAGGGCCATTACCCGATTTCGCCCATTTTCACACTACCGGAAGATAAAACAAAAGAATTGGTTCTGAAAACATTTAGCTAGTTTAGCTTTGGTAGCGCGAATGGTAAGTATATCAAAGAGGACCATTTTTCAAACTAAAGATGCCTAATACGATTTGTTGTACCGAACTACAACAAAACCGAACTCTTTATAGCACCAGGGAACAAGTGTATCAAGTTCCACAGACGGAGAGACAGACAGTCATCCGGAACTCAACTCGTCTTGTCAATCTGATCCTTTAAATAGGTACATACAGAGGGTTTTTTTATACCAGTGTTTTGGCCAGGAACTCAACTTCATTGCCATTATGTTTTAATAATGATTTCGGGCAAATTACCGCCGTGGTGGGATCGAATAAATTCCAACCGAAAGGTCTAATTTTCAACCACATTTTCGTGATCGTATCACCCGAATATTATTTTCCAAAACGTAAGTCATCTCTAACTTATCTGCGTAAACAAACGACTTTACATAACCTCACAAACAATAGCCCAGCGTTGGTAAATCCCATGATCTTGGAAGTCACGCAGAATAATGCATCTACCAAAAGTTTCCTTCAATAAATCGTCGTCCAACCGACCAAAAGAGATCCACATCAAGATCATCCAATTCAAGTACGAAAAAGTCATTAATCATGGCTCTATTGTAATCTCCATTGACTGTAACATTATGGCCAGATGCTTTTCTAAAAAAGAATGGTCCAATAATTCCTGCAAAAATACCCTTTCGTGTCTTTTTCTGACAGATTTTATTTATCTTAAAAAACGTAAGATATTTATTTATTCATCAATATTTACTTTGTCGCCTTCAAATTAATCCCCAACAGATGTAATGCGGATGTCGACGGAGCAGCAATTTCAGTTTGGGGAACAAGAAAAAATCACACATAGCCAAAACTGGTGAATCGAGGGCCGATGCGATGGTGCTTTATCATCCATGAATTGTTCTTCCACAGTTCCGGCTGTTTTCCACGGATGTTCTCACGCAAACGCCCCAATACGGCCTTATTGTCCGTCTGTACCTCCGGAACAAATTCGTAATGCCCCAAATCACACACCGTTGTTTTCTTTCATTCCAGTTATAATGCTCTCCATGGTTGTGGGATCGGAATACGGACGATCAAGCAGCTAAGCTTTATCGGCACCAATCGAGCAAGAATATATTTCATACTCAAAATATCCACCAAAATCATTCGAATGGACTCGCGAGAATTTTCGAGCTGTCTTGCCATCTCTCTAACATTGCTTGACGATTTTCTAGAACCATATCATTCACTATTTTAATGTTTTCATCAGTTGAGGAGGTCGAAGGTCGTCCAGAACGAGGCATGTTTTCAACGATCTCTCAACCGTTTTTGATGGGCTTGTACCACACGCAGGCTTGTGTTTTTGATAAAACGGAATCACCGTAAGCGTTTTCCAGCACTCGCACACAAAATTAGATTACAAATACAAAATTTGAGATAAATTCTCGCAATCGCAATGCACTACTGAAGTGTACCCGCTTAAGCAGGTGCTCTTAACAGACTAGTTGAAAGACCGCGCTCATATTTGGCATAGTAATTAAGAACAGTTCTGCCAAACAAGCAATTTGGTTTTTTTTTTTTGAAATATCATTTACCCGGGGAATTTAATTACAATTTCCGGGTCCTTTTTTTCACAATGCAAATATAATCCGGATATTTCAAAGTTGTTTACCGGGAGAGACAATTTTAATAAGCCAAATTCTAGCAAAATCAATAATGTGCCACAGTTTTCGAAACTGTTAAAGAATATGATTCGACTATGCATAGTATTCTGTTTAAAAGCAGCTAAAAATTGTATTCCAGTCTCTATGACAACATTGAAATCATTTGATAGAACTTTCAAAGAAAAATTTTCCTATCGCAGCACTAGCAACCAACGAGAAATGTTGCAAAATATGGTAAGAATCATTTGGAAAGTAGGATTGTTCTCATGGGAAAGTAAGTTTTATGGACTGGATAAATACTTTTCTTTACGAGCAAGGTAGGTAGGTAGGAGTGCAGCCCTATCGGGCTCAATTAGCACTTGATGTGTCATTTTGATACACTATTCGTTGAACCTCCTGTATCTGCTTTTACGTTTCACCTTCTCTCTCAAACCATTTTGAGGTTTCGATGAAACTACTTATGTCTGATATGCTTTTAGTGGAAATCCATTCAAGATTTGGTGCTTGATGGATTCCAAGTGTTTTGTGTCGAATCTGTGCTAGAGCTGGGCATTCGCAGAGAAAGTGGAAGATTGTTTCCTTGTTCCCTGCTACTCCGCAGCCTCGGCAGATGTCGTTGTAGGGCATACCCATTTTGGACGCATGTTCCCCAAATGGTTGTGTTAGCTGTTACTCTGTAGATACTTTTTCTTGACCTATTTAATAAGTCGTTGGTTCTTTTCCTGTCATATGTTGGCCATAATTGTTTAGCAATGACGCATTTTGTAATGTTTTTCCACCTGTTATTTGCAACTTGTTGAAATTGTCTATTGATATCTCCTTTGATCGATCCTAGCGGGCTTGGTATTAGCTCCGCCTCGGATTCGTTGAGGAAAGCTCCTGCCTTTGCTAACTCGTCTGCTTTTTCGTTACCGAAAATGTTCCTGTGCCCGAGAACCCAGATCAAGTCTAGTTGGAGCTTGTTTTACGAGCAAATTAATCCCAACTTCGTACGATGTGAAGTCAAATTTCCAAACACATTAAATCTCAAATTTAATTGTTTTTTTAATATAATATGTAATATCTTTAATAAAATAAATTTCCCTACAAAATATGTTTCTATTATACTCAACTTTGATATTATTTTGGAATTTAACCCGGTTAACTGTGCTCCATATTGCCCAAATCAAGTCATTGCTAACTGAGCCGCTTCATTGCCAATAAATTATCTAATTTTAGGAAAGCACATAAATTCCCAAATCCTAATTTAGTTGGAGTATAGTTTTCAATTAATTTTCCGCTAATGCCACATTGAAAGTAATTATGTTCGCTGTATGTTATTAATCTGTTCATGCAAATGCCATGAGCGAGGAATTCGTATTTATTTTTATTTATACCCATGGATATTGATGTTAATTCGAAAAATAATAGCATATGTACACATAAGCTGCGAACTGAGGCTATAAATAAATAGAGGGTCACAAGTTTGTTTTTAACACTACGCAGAATGGGTAAGTCAACAGTTAGGTTTTAGAACGGAAATGGGACTTTTCAGTTTTATAGCACTCAAAAAGTCAACAGTTAGGTTTTAGAACGGAAATGGGACTTTTCAGTTTTATAGCACTCAAAAATAAAAGTACTATATTTTTGAGACCAGATGAGTTTTTTTAAAATGACGATTCTCCAATGTAAAAAAGGGGAAACATGGATTTAAAAATACCCTTTGTGTTCAAATATTTATAGACACTATAAAAATGTTTGACGTGAAGGAAGGAACCGATATTATTGCTCATCTAAAGAATATTTGCAAAAATAGTGTAATTATGGATCAACTACTGTCATATAGCGGGAATACATACAATAGTTCCGGCTTTTCGATAGACTTCAGGTGACTCGAAAAGGAAGCGAAGTATTAAAGAAACTGGGTTAACAGAAGCTAGAAGTATTGCAGACAAAAAAATAAGCAAGGCCAAAATGCGTGAGCACGAAGAGCTTGACAAGCTGGCTGTCAGGGGTAATGCTCGAAATATTTACAAAAAGATGTGGCGACTAACAAAAGGTTACTCTTATAGAACCCAGAGGTGATTTAGTGACTGAAATTTTGGTGGGAACACTTCTCCAGCCTGCTGAATGGCAGAGAATGCACAACGCCAGGAGAAGGAGAACCCGATTCCCCAATCGATGACGATGGAGCAGATGTCCCATTGCCCGAGCATGAAGAAGTTCGAATAGCAATTACCCGCCTGAAAAACAACAAAGCGGCGGGAGCCGATGGATTGCCGGCTGAGCTATTCAAACACGGCGGCGAAGAGCTGATAAGGAGCATGCATCAGCTTCTCTGTAAAATATGGTCGGACGAATGCATGCCTAACGATTGGAATTTATGTGTGCTGTGCCCAATCCACAAAGAGGGAGACCCCACATACTCCGCCATCTATCGTGGGATAAGCCTCCTCAACGTGGCTTATAAGGTTCTATCGAGCGTATTGTGTGAAAGATTAAAGCCCACCGTCAACAAACTGATTGGACCTTATCAGTGAGACTTCAGGCTTGGAGACTCAACAATTGACCAGATATTCGTCAAATCTTGGAAAAGACCCGTGAAGAGAGGATCGTCAAACACAATCTTTTCGTCGATTTCAAAGCTGCTTTTGACAGCACGAAAATGAGCTGCCTTTATCCCGCTATGTCTATATTAGGTACCACCACAAAACTAATACGGCTGTGTAAACTGACGTCGAACAACACCAAAAGCTCAGTCATGATCGGGAATGTCTTCTCCGAGCCGTTCGATAGAAAACGAGGTTTCAGATAAGGTGACTCCCTATCGTAAATTGAAGAAATCTGTTCCTGAAGACAATAATTCGAGCTGCAGACCAGAATACAGAAGCTACATTATTCTACAAGAGTGTACAACTGCTAACGTACGCCAATGACATCGATATCATTGGCAATAACAACCGATCCCTTTGTTCTGCTTTCTCTAGTGAACGAAAGCAAGACAAAATATCTCCTGTCATCAAACAAACAGTCGTCAAAGCCTCAAAATATAACTGAAAATAACTCTTGCCAACAAGTGCTACTTCGGACAGAGTAGGCAATTGAGAAGTATACGGAGCAAGGACCAACCTCTACAATTCACTTATCACTCCCGTCCTGCTATATGGTGCAGAGGCATGGATGATGATATCATCTGATGATTCTGCGAATACCACAGTCGATGGAACGTTGAGCTGTACGAGTTATATGACGACATTGACATAGTTCAGTAAATTAAGAGACACGGGCTACGCTGGCTAGGTCATGTCGTCCGAATGGGTGAAAACAATCCAGCTCTGAGAGTATTCGACGCAGTACCCGCCGGGAGACGCAGAGGAAGAGGAAGACCTGCACTCGATGGAAAAAGTTGGTAGAGAAGGACCTGGATACACTTGGAATCTCCAATTGGCGCCAAACAGTGAATAGTGAAGTCCTTGATATTCGGTTAGATGTTCAGTTTCATTGTGTTTTCATATGATTTACTGCCAGCACTTAATTCACCATAACATGCCATAATTTTATCGAAGATTCAGAATAGCACTCGTTTTCGTACTAATTACTGCTCATGGAAATTCCAAGATTTTTTCGACAAGAGGTCTTAAAGACAAGTAAAGGAAACTGAGTGGAGTACCGATTACATTCTTTTGATTCCTGAAGAGCGATTAAACAATATCCCCCCTTTTAGACAGAGCCATTCTTATATAAGATAATCTTAAGTAACTGGTTTGGATTTAAACTAAAAGTTATTTGGTTTTGTTGGTAAAGGTAGTAAGCTCCGTAGCATTTAATTAGCAACTGGATATTTTGCGAATATAGACTCTTACATTTTCAACATTTGAGATCCCTTAAAGTTTAAGTTATACATGATCCGTTCTCCTCAATTTCTAAACCTATTTCGCATTTTGTTGACTCTCAGTCCACCCTGTATTTAACCTACAATAACAAATACTGAATAATATAGTTAGTAAATGCAATGAATCACTTAAAATAATTCAAACTGGATGGTAATTTTAGAACATACAAATATGAGACAGAAAATTCTTTCATTTCATAGCATTTTTGAGCATGTTAATATGTATTTTATTAAATATTTACGTATTTGTGGGCACGTAATTCAGTGTTTATTCACCTACTGACGTTGGCTTTTCACATATTCACACTTCATTTCATGTTCTTCTCTGATGTTTATCAAGTATTATATACTTATATACATACATACATACAGCTTGAAACTACGTAGTAATATTATACATACAAATATTGACATATATAAACATCTATATAAAAGTATATGCACATATATAATATTATATACATACATGTAGAAGTTCAAACCCAATTTTTAACATGTTTGTGGCAATCGCTGCCTTCAATTATCACTTCTTTTGTGAAAAGTGAATTGTAAAACAAGACGGGCTTAAAAGGTTTATAAAAAGTGAGGCTTTTGCGGTTTTGGCTCACACTTTTATTATCTGGATGATTTTTTTCCTGCTCAGCTTTGATTAGTTTCTCATCTCAGGCTCAGTTTCCAACGCGCACCTTCACGAAACGGTTGTGTAGAATCTTATATCTTTTAAAGCATAGGTGTGTCAATAATTAATAAAAAAAAATAAAATTTAACTGTTACGAAAATATGAAAAATAGCGCCCTTAATAATTCGAGTTGTATTTTCCGTGAAATTATTCGTTTCCGCTGCATCTGACCCGGAACTAAAACTAAAAACTAAGGGTAAAGCACTCATCTTTGCTCTATACTTGGACTAACAAGTGAACAATCCTGCATGGTTTAAGCCTCATTATGTATTTACGTTACAAATCTAAAGGATTTGTTGAATTAGATAATTAATATAAATTAAATGAGTATTAAAAACCAGGTACATATACAGGTTATTTATGAATTATTTGGTCACAAGAGGAATATTTGACGATATACAGGATTTGTCCGGAAAGTAATTGAACGGAGTCGAGTTAAAGAAATTTATTGAACAACAATTGGTTATAATTTCTTTTTAAACTTTCAAAATAGGCTCCTTCTTCGTCGATGCAGCGCTGCCAGCCCGATTTCCAAGCATTGAAGGTGTCACGGAAAGGATTCTTTGGAATATCCTTGCCTTTCATCGGCCTTTTTACGGATCATACTCGGAGATCCATGATTCATCACCTGTGATTACGTTTTGCAAAAATTTGGGGTCACTTTCACACATGTTCAAAATTTCTTGGACTTTGCCTAGACGAGCTCAGGATTCTAGTGGGGCCTGTTGGGCGAAACGTTGCTCTTTAGAAGGCTGGTAGAAGCGGTGTTGACTACATGACTTTTAGTTTTATAGTAGGAGGAAGCATCGGAAGCCGTCGTGTAGATTATAATCTCGTAACCTAATCCTAACTCATATCTACCATTTCAAAAACGAGGGCATTGAAAGAATACGTGCTCAGAGTCTTTTTTGCACTCCGGACACGTCGGACAGTACGGACTAAGGTCGATATGGAATTGGAACAGATAGCTTTTAAAGCATCGATATCGACTGGGTGGGCAGTATTTGGGTTAGGTGGAAGTCTAAATCCCCATGTTGTCTATCTATCCACGAATGGATGTTCGAAATCAGTCTGTAGGTCCACCGTCCTCTGGTTAAAGTTTGCCACTCTTGGTTCTGTCCCCTTTTTTTACGTCTACAGACGGCTCTGATTACTGGTTCAATCGTGCGAATTCGTCTCCCTAGATGTCAATGGGCGGCATACTACCTATAACTTCAGCATCGTTGCTTGATATCGTTCTGAAAACACTTGTTTCTCGTGTAGTAATGAGCCTATGCACAGTGTTTATTTGTTTTGTTTGTATATGCTTTTATACCTATTGAGTGTATTCATATTGGTGCTGCATACAATATTACGGAACTCATTGCTTTTGCTATTAAAGCTTAACGGCTGGAACGCACGCAGCACCTATTAGTCATCATTCTTGATATAGCATTACATATATATTATATTTTTTTTGCACCACCCGAAGTGTTTCTTATATTTTAATTTGGAACATCATCTACATCCATAGTACAGGGTCTAAGAATAAGCCTTGTTGAAGTTCACTGAAGATAGTGTAGCTCTGAGTGCCCACGTCCGTGTCAAATAACAATATCTTACTTTCAAAAAAGCTCATTGTAATTTTTTCGAGATACTGAGCTTTGATTATGCTTACCCACTTTCCGGAGTTGAACGCATTCTTCGCATCTAGGGTAAATAGCGCGGGAATACCCATCCATAACGAATGTACCACGAGTAACTCGTTATACCTCTAAGGATTTTAGACAAGAACCACTGTATTATATCAATGTTAGGTCGTACTCCACAGTTAAATACTATGCATTCAAGTCGGCTTTATTATCGCCTCTCAGCCAATCTAACAGAAAACATGAATGATGAACACCACCGTTTTAATCCAAAAAACATGTATCTGCACCTTTTTAGCTGCCAAAAATCGTCTGGATATTAGAGTATAGTAGTTAAAACAAACAAGGCACATTTATTTGTTTTTGTCTCGGTAAGCATTTATAGAAACGAACTAAAGCTCGTTGCAAATAATTTCACACTTTAGGAAATAATGAGTAAGGCGAAGCATTGCAGCACGGAAGAGTGGGAAGTACCAAAAAACTGAAAAATGAAGGTCAAAGTATTCGGAAAATTGCAAGACTTATTAGAAGATCTTCAACATTCAGGCCCCAAGCTCGATGAAGACAAAACTACCTACAAGTGCAGATGATAATTTCATTAGAATTGCCTCGATTAGGTAGGAGACTGATGTTCAAATTTGTGCTCGGTCAGTTGGGAAAGTCTTATTAAAAACAAGAAAACGCGTTAACTTCGGTTGCACTAAAGCTAAATACCCTTCACAGGTGCATTTCTGTTAGTAGCTATGTGTTCAGTTTGTAATGAACCTATATGCTATAGTAATTCGTTCTGACAATTTTTTTGGATATTATATTGTTACCTTAAGCAGTAATCCATCCCAAATTTCGTGAAGATACCACGTCAAATGCGAAAGTTTTCCATACAAGCCCTTGATTCCGATCGTTCGGTTTGTATGGCAGCTATATGCTATAGTTAACCGATCTGACCAATTTCTTCGGAGATTACATTGTTCCCTTAGAGAATAATCTATCCCAAATTTGGTGAAGATACATTGTCAAATGTGAAAGTTTTCCATACAAGAACTTGATTCCGGTCGTTCAGTTTGTATGGCCGCTATATGTTATGGTGGTCCGATTCCGACAAATGAGCAGCTTCTTGAAGAGAAAATAACGTTTGCAAAATTTCAAAACGATATCTTGAAAACTAAGGGACTAGTTCGTATATATACAGACAGACGGACATTGCTGAATCGACTCAGCTCGACATTCTGATCATTTATATATGTATATACTTTGTAGGGTCTGCGACTCTTCCTTCTGGGTGTTACAAACTTCGTGACAAACTTAATATACCCTGTTCAGGGTATAAATATACTTTATTGAAGAACAGCACGCAAAGTGCCATCGCAGCTGACGCATAGAGTTCGCTGAAACTAATGTCTTTTAATGGAACGGAAATGAATTTACTTTTAAGTGAACGTTGGATAAGACGTCCGAAAAATGCAGCATTTCAGGCCAAATATACTGCAAAACCTTTTAAGTATAGCAGTGAAAGCATCATGCTATGAGGAGTCCTGATGTTATGTGAGTCCTCTGCACTGTATAAAAGAAAAAATGGACACATTTATTTACATCCAGATACTCAAAGAAGTTATGTTCCCTCTTACAGAATGGAAGATATCTCTAATGTAACAGTTTCAACAGGACTCCATTGCACGAAATTGATTTGTTTACTATAAAATAGACGTTTTGACGTTTTCTCAATCTCCAGACCTGAATTCAACAGAGAACTTGTGGAGAGTTGTCAAGCAAAAGATTGAAAACATTATGTCGAAAACTAGAAAGAATTGTGGGCAAATATCCAAGAAGCTTGATATTCCTTAGCCCAGATTACTTGTGCTCCCTAGTCGACTCAATGCCATAAAGGTATCAAGCTGTGTTAAAAACCAATGGCTATTCAACAAATATGGTTCACCATAACCTTTAAGATTTAATTTTTAACAATACAATGGCTTTGATTTTATTTTTTGTAGCCAATAATATTATTTTAAACTTTCACTGGTTGGGATAGAACTTTTTTATTGCTTTTTGTTTTTAACAGCGTGTGTTCTTATTGATTTGTCCGACGCTGTATGTGCATATATGATCTTCAGAATATGACTACATTCCAAATTTCATTATTTCCAAAGCACCATCCCACATTTCACATCTCCAGTTTCGTACAGCTCTATAATTCTCTGTCAAGTGCTCAGTCAAGTGTTTCTACTTTAGGGACACTTACCGGCGGCAGCACTGCAGCCGGTTGCAACTGAAAGCACCCATGACCAGTAATATAGCAAACATTCTTGCTATCAAAATACGCCGCGTAAACAATTTTAAGATTTGCTTATTTATTATTATTCGAGCTTTGTTTTGATCAGCATATTTATTTTTTCTGTTTATATGTATCCATTCGTACAGTTTATATAAAAGATTACATATATATGTAGTATGTATTTATGACCATATATGTATGTTATGAGAAAATGCGGCATGCTCAGAATGAGTTCACAATTAGTCGCGAAGAAACATATGACTTATCATTTTTCGAATCTTTTTATGGGGAATGAACAGTTCATTCAAGCATGATCTATAAAGTTACTAATAGCGGGCATATCTTGTACCCGAAAGACTACAAAGGTATATCAATCTTTTTCAACTGTTCGAACATTTTATAGCTGATCAATCTGCAATTAAATCATCAATATTTTTTCTAGAATTAACTAACACCATTGTTTATAAATGTATTCGAAAGTTGTAAGTTGAAGACTAATGCGTTCCCAATAGCACCTTATTGAGAATAATATTTTTGAAGACTTCTCACACTATTTTTTGCTGCGTGTACTATATACTACATATTCACATACACACATTTTGAACTGGCTTTACTTTCCGCTTCAGATACTGGCCACACAGGACTTAAGTTTACATTTCACTGCTGCCGCAACAGTTTCTTAAGTGACGCGCTGTAGTTCGGAGTCCCAGTTCGCATAATTCTCAAAAATGAAGAAGAAAAGCAGGTAAATAAATAAATACATTTAATGCAGAAGCAAAACACAACAAATAAGAATTGTTGAGGAATTACACTTCATATCCGAAGCAAGATTAAGAAATTTAATTAAATAATCGATTAAAATAATTCCAAATACCTGATTTCCTGTTGCTGAAGTGTGTGCTATTTAGTTTTGAAAAAGCGATCAGAAATATAAATAAAAGTTGAATACAAAACAGACTAGTTGAAATTTGTCAATTATTATATAAAAAAATCAGTAGAGAAAGCAAAGAAACTTGTCATTTCTCTGTGGCTAAATCGACAACCGTTCGAAGAAATTAAATATAGTCTAACTATCAAAAGTAATAATAACATATTGTATAGTCCAAATAACGAAATGAAACCGCAGCATAAGTAATTCAGAAGAAAGATCTATTGTTGGAATAAGTGAGAATTATAAAGCATTCAAAATCTTTAAGATAATCAGAGGCTTCGTGAGAGCATTTTACGTTAAAATTATAAATGTTTCAGCAATAAATTATTATAAAAGTTATTACGTAAAAGGAACTACGGAGACGATGCTGTATCATTTCGTATAGTTCGTTCGCTTCCGTTCTGGAAATTTCGGAATTTCGATTTACACTGATTAAGGCGGTATTCTGGTCTAGAAGCATGAACTTCAGGTAATTTTTAAAGTATCGTAAAAAAAAGGCAATTAATATTTTTACTATCCATTTTTTTATTAGTTATTTGTTAATTTTAGAAGAGTACAGAAAAAAATTAAAAAGTAAAAAAGTAAAAAATTTCAAAAATTATGAGCTGACAAAGAGGGGGTCTCTAAAAATTTCCACGTGACCATACCCATGATTTCAACCCTCCTAGTTATCTGAAACCGACAAAAAAAAAATTAATCTAGAATAATGTAGCAATGGCCGGAACTACGAAAAAGTGGGAAAATTTTTTTTCAGAAAATGGCGACTGCCTGAAAAAAAAAGTTTTTTTGGATCACTTTTTCGAACTATTTCGAATTTTTTAAAAATAATAAAAATAAAAATTTGGGAATGGGGCTAGTTCGAACCATAGACAAGCCTATAAAGAAGACTCTATACAAATTTCAAGTAAATCGGTCCAGTAAAACCTGAGAAATCGTGGGTATCGTTCCGAAAAAGTCAGTTTAGAGAAAAACGCGTTTAAAGTTTCGCGTAAAATCTTTTGTTCGATTAGTTTCGGCCGAACCAGTTTGGATGCCGGGTCAGAAAAATGCCTATATCTCCGAAAATAATTTGAATTTTGAAAAATCCTTTTGTACACATATTCTAGAATAGTTAAACTTTGAAAATATAAAAAAAAAAATTAGATTATTTAAATTTCTAGACCAGAATGGCAAAAAGTGATATACCTAAATATTTTTCGACTACTAATATATAACTACAAAAAACTGGGATGGAATAAAAAAATAATAATCGGTAAATAAGAAATAAAAAAACAATGAAAAAAATCTTCAAGATATGCAAAACGTCAACAGCTCACTGAAGGTATTATATGTCGATATGTCTGTCAATGTTATGCAAAAAAATCTGGCCAAAGTGCTATTTGTTCGCAAATAATTATACATAAAAGCATTCTTGTGGGTTAGGAGGTTGATCAGTCTAACATGAGGACCCATGCCAAACGGTCACCGTACTTTTTTAAGACACCCAAAGTGGTGATCATATTATATTCTCATATTCGGAATATGGGGGATATATAACGGATTTAAGCTCTGACGAAGAGAATTGCTCCATACTCTCAGTGCGCAATGTAAGTTATATTTCGGACATCCTTATATTTTCTGATGCCAAAGATAATGAGGTATCCAAATATGAAATTAATTTGGATATAGACGGCTAGCTGTGAAAAATGAAGCGTAATAAGAGTGTTATTCCTCAGTGACAAAAGTAAAGTTATAAAATTGATGAATATATAGGTTTTCAATATCATTCGTCAACAAATTTGGTATTTTTCATGAAAAAATTATCAATTATGAGGTTAAACATCGCGAATGACAAAGCCTAGAATGACCGAGTAAATTTGTTATTATCGATATTATCCGCCTCAGCAAATTATTAATTGCTCTAGGCGCTGCGTCAATGCTCTAGCTGTTTCGCTCCACACTTAAGTGTTTCTGAAATATTCATGATGCCCCAAATCACAAAAATCGAAAAAAACAATGAGCATCACCTTAATTTTTAAGCGGCTTTAGCGTAGTTTTTTGATTACAGCTCGTTTTTTCTCTCCATCCTGATCATTGCTGACTGATTATATTTATATATATTATTATTGCAGTTTCATACCCAAAATAATCACCAGAATCATTCGAACGGAGTCGAGAGAGATGTCGCGCTCTCTTGAGCGCATGCTTTGTAGCGCTCGTAGGCTTGTGTTTTTGATGAAACTGAAACACCGTAAGCTTTTTCCAACATTTGCAAATATGTTTTTCGATATTCACAGATATTTTAATAATAATAACCAAACTTAGTTATAGCCCCCCACACTATTGGTGGATAGGGCGAATGCTTTACGGTGGGTAAAACACAGCTTTCTAACAACGCACTGTAGCAGGGCAGGGCTCGTAATCCATGATTATTCAGGACATTTTGAATAGAACGTGTAGTTATTTCAATCCAAATAGTTTGGTAAAATATTGAGTTGAAATATTTATCAGTAAGACACATCCGCTTAATTTGTCGTTCATGGTCTTCAATTAAAGTTTTTCGGACATCCACTCCCCTTTTTTCAATTTAATGCATTAAAATTCATATAATTATTAATAATATTACGCACACTTCAATCACTTATGCCCATTTCACGAGCTATTTGATGTTTGGAGAATTTATTTTTATAATGGTTGTCAAAAAAGTCTTGCGGTATTTTTATTGATTTTTTTTTTTTGATTGAAATTGAAATGAATTTTTGATGACTCATGCCCAGCTCTTGACCGATGCTACGGCTGCTACTATGCCGGTCTCTTTCGACCAATTCAGCGATTTTAGCGCAATTTTCGACGACAGGCCTTCCGGAGCGTGGCGCATCTTCGACCACCTCTACACCAGAACGAAAACGTTGAAACCATCGTTGTGCGATGGAAATGGAAACTGTATTGGGTCCATAAACTGCACAAATTTTATTGGCGGCTTGAGATGCATTTTTGCCTTTATCGTAGTAGTACTGTAAAATATGACGTATTTTCACTTTATTTTGCTCCATGTTAGCGTCGCGACGCTATAACTCACGAACGACTTAAAAGAAACGACAATCAATCAAACACGTGTTAGCGCGTGAAATGAGCTTTCCAAAAAGGTATAGCATGACCCGATGCGACGAATAAAACTAGAACTACGCGCTTTCAGCGCCAACTGGCGAAAATACCGCAAGACTTTTTTGACAACCTATTATGATTTATACTTTCTTCTCTATTGGCAACACCATGTTCAAATTTGTTTAATTTTACAACTGACTCAAAAGAAAATACCGCAAGTACCGCAATAAGCACGCACTAAGACTAACGGTTTCAGCGTTAAATTAAATATTAGAAAATTTTCGACTGTGTGGGTTTTTTTGTCTGAGTGTATGTCAAACGGATCAAAGAAGGGAAAGGATAATCGTATTTAGTTTCTATTAACAGCTGATTTCTTTTATAAATATTTAACTCATATTAAAAAATATTCCATTTCAGCAAATCTACCGAAGTTCTCCTGGATAATTGTGAAAATGTACACATTGACGATTCAGGCACAATATTACCCAGCGAGATCTCCGCGACCACGAATCTGCTTGACAACAATAACACAACCGCCATTAAAACGCAATGTCCAGACACAAAGCTCGACATTGAACTTCCGCTTTCAGGTGAGAGAGCAAATAAAACACTCGCTGATATAGCAAATGAACCATCGATTTTCCGCCATCCACCGCCGCCTTGGTATCGCAACTGGACAACCGCTGGCATCGTGCTTTGTGTGATCTACAATTTGACCATAGTATTACTCCTAGTTATGGGATTCTTTAAGTTCCGCCAAAGCTGAAGCCGAATAAATTGTCTAATTTAAAATCACATTCCATAAATTTTTTGCAGTGTAATGAAAACTTTAATTTTTCATCATATCCATATAGTATTATAAGGCCATATTAAACGAGTAAATATATACACATACATATATACACTTATATTTGGTATGTACACAATTTAGCACTCCATATTTTTTTCACGTAACACTTCTCCCAAGTTCTCCCAGTTTTACTTATTTTATATTCAACGCAAATTCTTGCTGAACACTTCGAACCAAATGAAGATGAGCGCCATCACAAAATATCCCAACAATAGCAGCACTATGGTTGTGGGATCAGCGGAGAAAATCGAATGAATCAGCGCCACAGAGCCAGTCATGAGCACCACGAAGAGAAAGCAAACCACCATCACCGTTGCAGTATCTCGATACCAAGCCAAACTTGGATCGGGGGGTGCCGGGCGCACCACCTTCGAAGGGCGATATTCCTGCAGGTATTGCGTCTCGAAACCGCTGCTAAAATCGACATCATCGAACGCTGGCGCCTGCTTGGCTTTCTCCGCATCCACATCCACGGACATATTTAATTATTATTGACTTCCAACAATAATATGCAATTTAATTTGTTTTGCTTTGAACTTCAGTTACTGTGACTAATATTCTGGGAAACGGTGAAGCCGATTATGACCGATGCCTTCCGTCACTACTTCCACGTCTATGCGGTCACTTATACTGCCTATCAGCACCTTAATAGATCGATTTCGAAGGTGGCAGCTGTGCTTTCAACAACAATATCTAATTCTAGGTGATAAGTGTTAGAGTTGAGAGCCACAATTAGCCTACATTTCTAATAGTAAACTTAATATAGCTACAACAAACAATAACTTTTGTATTTAGTAAAAACGTTTTCACAGTTATCTGAACACTTCGCTATCGATTCATTGCGTTTGTGTTCATTAACATTCTGATAAGATAGTACGGTATAGTGCTCCCATATACCGAAATGGTGGCACTTGCACTAAGAATGCACGTAACTATGATTTTCAAGATGTTGGGCCGAGTTTCTTCTCTCAGAAGGGTTGGACCTCTACTTTCGAACCTTAATAATTCAAGTTTTAGATCAGAAAATCTCCAAAATTTGGCAGAGCCTAATGTTTTCTGAGCGTTAACTTAAAAGCCTATTTATGGGTGCATTTATATACTTTTTGTTATGGGATTTGAATCCACAGCTCACCGAGTGGTTATCATGCACTGAATGCACTTTACACCAGCTAATGCTACTGTACTGAAGTTGAGTACACTATTTAAACAACTGTCTAGAGTCAGAGTCAGAGTCGTAGTTGTAGTGATTAAAAAAGAATTAACGAGTAAACAAAATTGTTTTCTCGACTATTTGCATTTGATATAGCGTCCTGTCTGTATGTATAGGTTGGACAACATTGGAAAATATAGATAATGTAAATTTGACAGCTGACATTTTATAAGCAACTTCAAATATTAAATAAATACTTCACTAAGTACTAACTAGGGAGTAAATTACGTCGGGTGATTAAACCAAAATCACCCAAACCCTTTGGCAAATGCTTTGGTACATTCCTGCGATCAAACAAGCCTTAAAGGAAGAGATATGCCTGCGTACTAAGGAGCATCGTATCACCAAAACAGCTCAATCACTTGCCTGAGCTTGTCTAGTTATACTCTCGCAACAATGTTGCTAAGGAGAGTATTATAGTTTTGTTCAAATAACGGTTGTTTGTAAGCCCTAAAACTAAAAGAGTCAGATATAGGGTTATATATACCAAAGTGATCAGGGTGACGAGTAGAGTCGAAATCCGGATGTCTGTCTGTCCGTCCGTCCGTCTGTCCGTCCGTCCGTGCAAGCTGTAACTTGAGTAAAAATTGAGATATCATGATGAAACTTGGTACACGTATTCCTTGGCTCCATAAGAGGGTTAAGTTCGAAGATGGGCAAAATCGGCCAACTGCCTCGCCCACAAAATGGCGGAAACCGAAAACCTGTAAAGTGTCATAACTAAGCCATAAATAAAGATATTAAAGTGAAATTTGGCACAAGGGATCGCATTAAGGAGGGGCATATTTGGACGCAATTTTTTTGGAAAAGTAGGCGTGGCCCCGCCCCCTACTAAGTTTTTTGTACGTATCTCGGAAACTACTATAGCTATGCCAACCAAACTCTACAGAATCGTTTTCTTTAGGCATTTCCATATACAGTTCAAAAATGGAAGAAATCGGATATTAACCACGCCCACCTCCCCATACAAAGGTTATGTTGAAAATCACTAAAAAAGTGCGTTAAAGGACTAACAAAAAACGTCAGGAACACTAAATTTTACGGAAGAAGTTGCAGAGGGAAGCTGCACCCAGGCTTTTTGAAAAATTGAAAATGGGCAGTGGCCTCGCCCACTTATGGGACCTAAAAACCATATCTCAGGAACTGCTCGACCGATTTCAATGAAATTCGGTATATAATATTTTCTTAACACCCTGATGACATGTACGAAATATGGGTGAAATCGGTTCACAACCACGCCTTCTTCCAATATAACGCTATTTTGAATTCCATCTGATGCATTCTCTGTATAATATATAGTACATTAGGAACCAATGATGATAGCGGAATAAAACTTTACAAAAATACGGTATTTGAAAAATATGTAAATGACGTATAATGAAATCTCGATAATCACTTTATCATGCGAGAGTATAAAATGTTCGGTGACACCCGAACTTAGCCCTTCCTTACTTGTTTTTAAATAGATTTAAGATTTTATCGAGATCGAGGTTCTGGTAAGAAGGCACATCGGCAGATTATATTATGGGAGTGCCACAAAATCCCCCAAAAAAACAATCCCGTGACAAAAGAAACTCGGATAAGAACGTTGGTACATCTCATTTCTGTAGCATATTACAACGCTTGTTGAAAAATCTATTTTTTTAACTTTTACAGAAGTATCACATCCAAACTCGTATATTTTTTTATGTTTAAGGTATTTATGGTAATGTCCTTGAAACAGAAGATCGTCGAATTTTATAAATATTTAGGCTCTATAGTGGTCCACATTGAATGTAACATTATGACCGGCTTCATTTGTAATCACATATGGACCATTACTTAAATATAGATCACAGCAAACAATGACTTTTTAAGATCATAATAATTTGGAGCGTACATTTTCGTTACATAATGTTCAAGTAATGAAAATATTGCTGTCGTTCAGGCAAGTTTTGCTGAATACCGCAATTTGTCGTTCTCAAGAATTAAGACTGTCTCAAACTACAGCTGATTTTGCCAAAGGATTTGGGCTTGCATCCGTAAAAAATTGTTTTCACTCAAGAACCGAAATCATTGGACCACCGTAAACGCCACGAACTTGCTGATTTTATCTTGGAATAACTTGAAAAAAATAACGATATTTTTAAGAAAGCCATCTTTTCGTTGATTCTGACATTCATCTGAGTGGTGCGGTAAATAAATAAAACTGTCGATTCTGGTGCGAAGAAAATACATAAATTATTCAAGAACAGCCATTACATTCACCTAAATTGATAGTTTGGTTTGGTTTTGGTCGTGTGGAATCTTCGGTTCGTACTCCTTTTGTAATGAAGCTGGTGACACCGTTATTGTCAATGGAAAGCGGTATAAGTATAGTAGATCGATGATAACCAACTTTTTATGACCGCAATTGGAAGCAGTTGAATTTGATAACATTTGGTTCCAACTAGAAGGTCGACACGGGGCTACGTTCCACACAGCACGTGAACGACCGAATTATTGCGACAAAAATTTGGAGATTCGATTATTTCAAGAGTTGTGATTTAACACAATATACTACTTTTGTGGGGTTATTTGAATTCATTGGTCTTTAGCAATAGACCAGACTCTCTTCAAACTTTAGAAGTCAATATTGAACGTGCTTTTCATGACACACAACTTTATTTAGTGGATACATACTCGAAAATTTGGTTTTTTGAATTCGTGCCTGCAAAAGAAGTCGTGAAGGCCATTTGAATGATGTTATACTTGTATTAGGACTTTATTGTATCGATTTGTATGTGGGTTTTTATACCCTGAACAGGGTATATTAAGTTTGCCACGAAGTTTGTAACACCCAGAAGGAAGCGTCGGAGACCCTATAAAATATATATATACATAAGTGATCAGTATATTGAGCTGAGTCGATTTAGCCATGTCCGTCTGTCTGTCTGTCCGTCTGTTTCTCAGTTTTTCAGATTTCGTTTTGAAATTTTGCAAACGTCATTTCAAGAAGCTGCTCATTTGTCGGAACTGCCGATATCGAACCACTATATCATATATCTGCCATACAAACTGAACGATCGGAATCAAGGGCTTGTATGGAAAACTTTGGCATTTGTCGTGGTATCTTCACGAAATTTGACGTGGGTTACTGCTTAAGGTAATAATATTATCTCCGAAAAAATTGCTTAGATCGGAACACATAGTTACTAAAAGAAATGCACCTGTGAAGGGTATATTAGATTCGGTGCAGCCGAAGTTAACGTTCTTTCTTGCTTTTTATTGAAATAATATTGCTCTTATTGGAAAACCCTGTATATTCTATGTACATAAGTATGTAGAAATTAGTTATCTCCAGCAGTATACTTAAAAATTAATTTCGAATAATATTTGTTTTTTATTTATTTGTGGTTCAAGTGATTTTTATTGACAATCGCCAATCAATTTTACGATTTTTCGCTTTCTTCCTTTGGTTTACTCAACTAATGCGATGTGTTAATTTACACACATTTACACATACTTAAATACGCTTAGGTACAACGCGATTTATAATTAAAACAAAAGAAGATCTGCTAATAAACAATCATTAATATGTGAGTAAAAATTCGTGATTATGTAAAAATATTGTTAAATTATCTAAATCTGATAGATATGCCAAGAAACATACATATTCCGAGTTTAACCCAATGACTCAGTGGCGTCTTATTGGGCACAAATTGATCAATACATGTCGCATCGTTCAACTGGTTTTATTTTCGGCATTGTGGAATTAAAAGGTAAAATGTCAAAAAAGATAAAAAAAAATATATTCAGCCGTGTTTAAACGTATGTAATTGAATTGTCGAAGCAAGCGTAACTGTCTTATCAGAATTGTTAACATGTCGCAGCAGTAAATCAATAACGATCTTTAGATTCATAAATATATTTAATTGTGTGTCCGTATATATGTATGTATGTACATTTGAGCCTTCTGTATATTATGTGCACTTCAAACGCTTGATATAAAACGCTTATCACCTCTTGCTTTTTGTACTCTCGCAACATGTCGCTTCAGAGTATAATTGTTTTGTTCGCCCAAAAGTGTTTGCAACACCTAAAACTAATCGAGATATATATGGAGTTATATGCATATATACGAGTAAGAAAGGGCTAAGTTCAGATGAAACCAAACATTTTGTACTCTTGCAACATCCAAGAATCAAGCCCAAAAAAATATCTTAAGAGGTAAAACGCCAATTAGGGGATCGGAATCTATTTTATATATACATATATTCCATACAACTCTAAACTGACCGACAAATTCGGCATAAGATTTGTTAGAAAAACGAAAATCATTATAGGTAGTATATATGTAGGTGTTGGGGTAGTATCGACCTGATTTTATCTATTAACAACCATGTACTAAAAAAAATTTCCGCGGGTTTCATTAAGGTACCTCACATACAATCACATCATATGGAGTCAGCCGGATATTTGAAAATCCTGGTATAAGCAAAACACTTATTTTCAATAAGATAACTCAAATATTGACCGATGTGTTCAACATCAAGTAAATTGGTAGTTCGAAATTTTTATATTAAGTATATGGCGGCTCAGAGAAGTATTGACCTGATTCAACCAATTTTTGATACACAGGCATTATTGTCAGGAAAAGATTTTTTTCTAAATTTCAATTGTGAATCTTACACATTGAATGATATTTTCCGGCAAAAGTCAACTATAGATACTAGGGTCCACATATTCGGTAACTAAGAACTGGAACAGTTTTGATTGGATTTGGACAATTTTTAGTCATAAGGTAACATATGGCAAAGGCATTATTCGTGCAAAGTTGTCTGCCGTTATATTAATTATTTCTTGAATTGTGTACTGGAAAGTGAACGAACCAAGTGGAATGTAGAATTGTGTTATATGGAAAGTAGGCGTGGTTGTAGTCTGATTTCCCCATTTCCACACTGTGACATAGGAATATGAGAAGACGACTTTTTACCAAATTTTGTAGAAACCGGTTGGTCGGGTTCCGAGATATGTGATTTCACCAAAACGTTGGCGGTACCAAGCCACCGTCCAATTTTCACATGGGCTCTCATAAGGTCCTCCCATACCATCTCGGTTGTAAGATTTAATGTCTCTGGCGTAAACGTAAAAGAGCAATAAATCTATACCCAGATTTATTACGCTTTTAATAGTTTTGAACAGTAACATTATATGGGGAGTGAGCGAAGTTTTTTCCGAATTCATTCACACTGTCATTAGAAGTTCTTATAATATTTTCTTTGAGTAAATAGGGTTGTTGTGGCTACTAACAGAAGGTTTCAAGATGGGAGCATACTCTTGTAGAACCCCTAAAAGGTAATCTAGCGACTGGTGCCCAGAGCATACTAAAATTATGAAGGAAAAACTTGTCCAGCCTGCTGAATGGCAGTGAAAATACAACGTCACTAGAAGGCGAACTCGATGCCCCAATCGATTACGATGAAGCAGACGTTCCATTGCGATAAATGACAGTATATTCTGAAAAGAACAATAAGGGCGGGGGGCCGATGGATTGCCGACCGAGCTATTCAAACACGTCGGCGAAGAACTGATAAGGAGCATGCATCAACTACTTTGTAAAATATAGAATATAGTGTGCTCTGCTCAATACGCAAAACGGGAGACCCCACAATATGCACCAACTACCGTGAGATTAGCCTCCTCAACATCGCGTATAAGGTTCTATCTAGCGTATTGTGTGAAAGATTAAAACCCACCGTCAACAAACTGACTGAACCTTATGAGTGTAGCTTCAGACCTGAAAAATCAACACCCGACCAGATATTCACCATGCGCCAAATCTTGGAAAAGACTCGTGAAAGAAGAATCGACACACACCACCTCTTCGTCGATTTCAAAGCTGCTTTCGACAGCACGAAAAGGAGCTGCTTTTATGCTGCGATGTCTGAATTTGGTATTTGCCGCGATGTCTGAATTTGGTATCCCCGCAAAACTAATACGGCTGTGTAAATGACGTTGAGCAACACTAAAAGCACTGTCAGGATCGTGAAGGACATCTCCGAGCCGTTCGATACCAAAGGAGGTTTCAAACAAGGCGTGTACGTATTGTGTGACTTTTTCAGTCTACTTGTGGAGAAAATAATTCGAGCTGCAGGACTATACAGAGAAGGTACAATCTTCTATAAGAGTGTACAGCTGCTGGCGTATGCCGATGACAGTCATAACTTTGAAGTCGTAGATAACTTCATCTATCTTGGAACCAGCATCAACACCAACAACATCGTCAGCCTCGAAATCCAACGCAGAATATCTCTTGCCAACAGGTGCTACTTCCGACTAAGTAGGCAATTGAGAAGTAAAGTCCTCTCAATCAAACTTCAACTTATTTTTTTATGTTTATACTAACAAATAAATAAACAAATGTGTACTATTTTGGTCGACCACTTTTTGACATTTTTGCGCTAGAGAAATTATTTCTTGAGACTAAAACTTTCATCAGTGTAAATCGAAATTTCGAAATTTCCAGAACGGAGGCGAGCGAACCATTGTTGTGATACACGAACTTATCGTCTCCGTAAACTTCTGGAATAGTTTTTGTTTGGTACCGTATCGAAGATGGAAAATCAAAAACAGCATTTTCGACTAATTTTACTATTTTATTATAAAAGAGTGAAAAGGCAATTCAGACAAGGCGAAGATTATGTGATGTATACGTACATAGATGATGTATTAGGCCAAAATAGGTTTTCGCTCCCTCAATTTCGATCTTGAAGATGAGCCACGTCCTCGAGGGTCTCTTGAAGCCGATGGAGAATCGTCGAATTATAACTCGCGAAATCGCGACCGATCTAAACTATAAGGGTCAGTAGGGTGATCTAACCTGTTTTTTTGAAAATTTTTTTTCATAGAAATTTTTAATGTACAATAGAACTTTTTCACATATCATGAGGTATATCGTGGAGTGTATAAACAAATTTTTTCGGAATTTTTTGATGACATCTGTCGGAAAAATGGCAGGGTAAATGAGATGCGTTTTTTCACCGGCGGACACGATTTCTCATGTTTGGATCATCTGAAACACAAAACCCCAATTTATTCTTAAAAAGTACGTAAATTGTTATCGCCCCTACTAGAATCATGAAAAAATGTTGATAAATAAAAAATTAATTAAGGTTTTTTTTAATTTTTCTCAAAGAAGAAAAGAGATCTGGGTCTAAAAAGAATAAACCAGCTAAAACCACTTCCAAGGACAATAGTCAATAAAAATATTATGTTGTTTGCTTGGTGAGATTTCAAAGATATCGTTTATTTTTAACTTTTGCTCGACAACACCACGATTAATTCTGAAGTTTCCAGCTAAATCGAGTAATGCACTTAAACACAAGAAGCCAGAATTGATCCATAGAAAAGGTAATCCAGGATAATGCGAGACCTCATACAAGTTTGATGACTCTCCGAAAGTTTTTGCAGATTGAATAAGATGTGTTACCACATCCACCAGACTTGGCACCTTCGGACTCTTACTTGCACCAGTCTCGGGAAAACTTTCTGGATGGCAGAACCTTAACCTAAAATCAATGCCTAAAAACTACTTGAACCAGTTTTTTGCCTGCAAGGATCAAACATTTTATGAACATGGATTCAATATCTTGCCTGAGAGATGGTAAAAGATATTGAATCAAAATGGAGAATTTAAAATTTCAAAAAATGATTTACACAATAAAAACTGTTATGTAAAAAATTCAATTACTTAGTGAACGACCCGATGTATATATACATATATAAACGACCTTTATATCCGCTAACCAGTCCGCCGATATCCCACCACTATAGCATAAGCTGCCATACAAACGCAGCGATCAGAATCAAGTTCTTGTATAGAATATTTTGTATTTGTGAAGGGTATTTTAGCTTCGGTACACACGAACTAAACGTTTTTTCTTTCTTTTAACTTTAAATCGGTTATACAATGGCTCTCAACCAATGCGATTATGGTCTTTAGATCGTATTAGAATAATAATTTTACAACTGTCTTTTAAACTTATTTAAATGAATCTTATTTACTCTACTTTCCGCTGGCTGATCGGCTTCGTGCGATTTGTATCTTCTGCGCTTTGTGCTCACTCCCATCCGAGGAGAAAGTGATACGGTGTTGGCAATGGATATGTAGTACTCGTATTCTCGCTAGACAGCGTGTTGAGTTGCTTGCCACAGCGTTTGCACCAAAAACTTTTGATGGGAAAAGTTTGCGCGCTTTCCGCGTCCGGGAGCGACAAAGACTGATTCCTCACTTGTTTCCCACCCTGTGACTATACGAAGTCGGAGCTGAAAGAAATTTGATGCGTGCACGTTGCTGCCAACACAGCGGCTGGCAAACCCCACCACTCATTGGCCGGCTTTGGTGTCGTCCGATAACCTGCGTTGGCCAGGTAATCGCA
This sequence comes from Bactrocera tryoni, assembly GCF_016617805.1. Taxonomy (NCBI): domain Eukaryota; kingdom Metazoa; phylum Arthropoda; class Insecta; order Diptera; family Tephritidae; genus Bactrocera; species Bactrocera tryoni. The sequence goes on from NW_024396091.1 coordinate 32,488, forward strand.
AGTGGCTGGAGTTCTTAAGACTGCAGGTGCCAGGGGTGAGACCATTGCACGCGTATACAAGTAAAGGTGCTTTCAAAGATTTATGAGACGGAAACTATAAGATTAAAGTGAAATATTGAGAAGCTGCTGGAGCAGAAGCAATTTTTTTAACACCAAAAACAGCGCGGCTAGACAACAACCAAACTTGCCATTATGAAGATTGAAAGCTGTTGTTGTTGTTATCGAGTTTAGTTGAGTTATGAAGAAGTGAAACTAGAAATTATGTTTGTAAGTATCAGATTTATCGCAGATAGAAGCCATAACTTATGGATGAAGTTTGTTTGATTAGTGGACGCTTCACTTTCTCTTTCACTTTGTCTCGCAACGGTTTCTTCTAACTATTCCACTTGATAAAATATTTATTACTAAACCCTTCGCACTTAATCAACCCATTACTACTAGTGGCAATATTAATTAAAGCTGCTAAGTCTCGGAGCTAAAACTTCAAGGCGCTGTCAGTATTCTAGTTTTTGCGTTTAAGGTTAATTAAATCATCTTGAAAACTGTGATGAAGAGCATTTTTAGATAAATTTATAGTTTGAGTCACCAGCAAGCGGATTATGAGTACATAGGTCAGACAGTTTTGGCACAGCCGCAACTTGGGACGATTGTTGATTTCATAGAATTTGTTGTTGTGCTTTTTCATATGAGAATATTCTTATCAAAAGTTAAAGATCATCCCGAGGAGATGCCATATGTATTGGTTAATAATAGACGTCCATCACAATGTGAGTGTGCAAGCCGTTCTTGCATCAATCAAGTTGACAAATCCCCTCAAATTACTTTTTGCTGTTAAACAATTATTTCTTTTCATGCGCTCAAAGCCGATAGATAGAGGAAATCGCCTTGAAATTTATGCATTTATGTCTCTTTGTTTACATACAAGTGCATATGCATGTGTGTATATAGGTCAACGAAGATTGTAGCGATTTAATTGGCTGTTAATATGCATGTCTGTCCAGCAAGTTCGTTATTGAATTTGAAAAGCAAATCTTAAATTACCTCGTTTGCATAAAATGCCAAATTGCTCGAACTGAAATGCTCAAAATGGCAGAAAAAACACGCTCAACCAAAATGCACAAAATTATTGCGCTCCGGGCCAAAATTTGTTTTGCTTAATTGCAATAAAATAATTTCTACCTTTGCATACATGTGTATGCAACATTTGTTTGCAACATGTTTACATAAGCACAGCTAAGGCAAACACAAAATTAAAGCGATTAAAAAGCCAACCATGTGAAGATGGCCAAGTGATAAAATGACAAAATCTTTCTTCGCCTCTTCGTGCTTGGCCTCGGCTGTGAGTGTGCAATTGTAAATATTTGACAGCATTCTGCATATTTCACAGTTATGTGTTCTGCCATTTACAATACACACTCGTTCATGTGCGTTTGTGTGTGTGTGTGTGTGCATCCTTATTCTATTTAATAAATAAATTTAAAGCTGCAACTGCACAAATAAGCACTATGCACTCACCTGCCACAAAACAAAATACAATCAAATACGAAAACCAAAAATAAAGTTAAGTGAATGAAGACAACGAGACTAAGCAAAAGTCGTCGAAGCGTACGTAAAGACTTTCTTATTTATGCATATGTGAACAGATGATATGTATGAACGCTTGTAAATATGGTTGCCCGTTCGGAAAGATCCGTCGCAAAAGGCTTACTGATCAATTATTGACATCAATCCAATCTAGGGAGATTTATGATCAAAATTGGCTTATAATGGAAGAAGTGTTGTTTGTTCCCACAACATCTCGTTATAAGTTATCGGAACAGACCTGAAGTTTCTTCCTGCCAAGGACCATCAAATCAACGGCATACTTCAAATATTGATTACGCTGACGGCCAATTTAATTGAAGGAAGAAGAGAAGTATAAAAATCAGGAACCACAGCGACCACTAACAACTAAGAAGGCACTTCATTAAGTATTTTATATACTATGTAACTATACCAGAGAACATCAAATAATACTTGACATTCCCTGACTTTAATATGCTTACGAAACAGTGTCCAAAAAGTCAAACATCTGAGTTTTATGTATATTCGTCGTAAACGTTACTGGTGACGAAACGTTCAGACTGTAAGTGAAGGCATTCGGTGATAGTTGTTTTCCACGAAAAAGTGATTTGTATTGGTACAAATTTTTCAAAGAGGATCGAGAATGCGTTGACGAAGAACTACGTCCAGGACAGGCATCAACATCAACAGAGGAACGAAACGTCAATAAAAGAAAGAAATTAGTGCTTGCGAATTGACGATTAACAGTCTGAGATCTTACTGGTATCGTTAGAATATCGGAGAGTTCAGCGAAAACCATTTGAAAGATTATTTGAGCTTAAGAAATGTGAAAGCACAATTGGTTCCAAAATCATTAACTTTTTCGAAAAACAGAGTCGCGTTAACATCTGCAAGACAATGCTTTCCGACTACAAGGATGTCATGAAACGTATTATTACTGGTGATGAGTATTGGAGCAATACTTACGACTCGAAAAAAGGCGACCAATTGGACGAGCATCGTGGCAAAGGTGAGCCGAAGCTGAAAAAGCCACGTCAAAGCAGGTTAAAAACAAGGTTTTGTTGATAGTTTTCTTCGATTATCGAGGTGTGGTGCCCTCCGAACTCCTTCCGAACGGCTAAGCTGTCAACAAGGAATACTATTTGACTAACGCCGCATAACATTTGCGCGAAGCTATTCGTAAAAAGATTCCGGACTTCTGACTATTCAGGAGACCAAACGACAGCTCCGGGGAAACCTTTTTGAGTCAATTGAAGACATTTAACGTGAATTGGTATGCGCATTAATGGCTATTTCGGAAATTGACTTTAACAAATGTTTCGAGGGTTGGAAAAAACGTTGGCACAAGAGTGTTGGGGCCAACAGGAAATACTTTGAAGGGGACGACATAGATCTAGGAGAATAAATTAGGAGTTTTAAAATTAAGTCTTACTGTTTTTTGCTCATAGCAGCACTGACCCAAAAAGATTACTTTCCAGCAGGGTGTGTTTTTAGACAATTTAGCGAGTAAAATATTTAATACTTACATTTACCTTGCATATGTCTTATGCAGCTGTTAAGCTTCTATCAACAACCAAGCAAACATATATACGTTATTTTTTGAACTTTTTTGAACGTTTTTGAACATACTACCTTGTATTTATAAACAATTTCAACATTATGTCATTCAAAGGATATACAGATTTGTTCAAAGGGTGCTTTTTTAGAGCGTTAGTATTTTTTTCCAAGTAAAACACAGAAAAATTGGTGCAAACATTTCAGACACGTGATCACCGACACTATATTTAAAAAAGCAATGAGTTTGATATCCAATAAATTGGTAGTTTTTGGTTTATCATCATAGATTGTCTTGACATATTCCCAAAGACAGCGATGTCAAACAACATTAGCTAATATTATTATAAAACAAGAAAAAACGTTAACTTCGGCTGCACCGAAGCTAATATACCCTTCACAGGTGCATTTCTTTTAGTAACTATGTGTTCAGTTTGTATGGTAGCCATATGCTATAGTAAGCCGATCTGAACAATATTTTCGGAGATTACATTGTTGCTTTAGAAAATAATCCATACCAAATTTCGTGAATAGATCTTGTAAAATGCAAAAGTTTTCCATACAAGAACTTGATTCCGATCGTTCAGTTTGTATGGCAGCTATATGTTATAGTGGTCCGGTATCGGATGTTTCGACAAATGAGCAGCTTCTTGAAGAGAAAATGACGTTGGCAAAATTTCAAAACGATATATTAAAAACTGAGGGACTAGTTCGTATATATACAGACAGGAAGACAGACGTGACAGACAGACGGACATGGCTAAATCGACTCAGCTCTCAACATACTGATCATTTATATATATACTTTATAGGGTCTCCGACGCTTCCTTCTGGGCGTTACAAACTTCGTGACAAACTTAATATACCCTGTTCAGGCTATAATTACTGTTACAGATGCTGTATGGTTTATTGAAAGCAGAATGTCTTGGAGTAAGCTTTTGGCACTTAGGTGATTCAAATTGAACCAGAAATTCAAGAATGGATTAGTCTGACTTCATCTCTTGGTTCGGAAAAGTATCGGCTGCCGACACGTAAACTACGGTAAACAGTAGCTTTTTTGGATGAAGAAGGCCCTGGAGAGTCCATTCAGAATTCTTCGCAGTCCAAATAGAGCAATGCTGCTAAACGTTGGACAAAATTTGACGCTAAAATTTTAAATGCAAATATTCTGCTCGGACGCTAATTTTGGAAAATAATTTGCTACTTCTAAGCATGGATCGGCAGGTCTTGAATGTCATTTTTCAAACTAGAAATGGCCATAAATTTCCAAAATATTATACCTTATTTTGACAGGGATTAGTTAGTCATCCTTCCAAGAAACTAACATCCAAAAAACACCCGTTACATACACTTGTTGTATATGTATATAGTAATATGTACCATTTTGTGTTAGAGATGTAAATCTTGGTAGCACATCATTTCCCCGCTTTGGAGGCAAAAATAAAATGTCCAATATTTTCTATTATTTCTTCCTTACAATGTTATTCAATAGAAACGAAACACATTTAAGATAAATAAAGTAGTAAAACACAGGTACAGACCTTTCGATAACTCTATAGAAAGTGTTATGGATATGCGTTCCTTGACATCGTTTTAAGGGGTTACGTGGGTTTACGGGTTTCTAATAAAATATTTCACTTTTATATGAGAAAAAAATTGTTTAAAAAGTGTTTTACCCGAAGCAACTCATGTAGCCCCTTAATTCTTCTATTAATATCGTTTTAGATTTATTTTCTATACCTTCTTTTTCTTCTTTATTGGTGTAGACACCACTTACGCGGTTATAGCCGAGTTTTCAACAGCGCGGCAATCGTTTTTTCCTTTGGCGCCAACTAGAGATACTAAATGCAGCCAGGTTCTTCTCCACCTGATCTCTTCAACGGAATCAAAAGTGTTCTCTTCCATCCGAACAACATGTCCCAGCCAAGACATGTTTCAGGACTATGTTAATGTCGTCGTATATCTCGCACAACTAATCGTTTCATCGACTGCCTCCGTTGCCGGTGACATAACTGTTTTCAAGATTTTTACGAATTGAGAGATCTTACTTTAGTTTTAGATGTAAATTGTATATTTCACTTTAGTATATAATTGAATATAATTTAATATAGAAGTAAAAAAGTTATGAATGATAGCTGTGGCCCACATAAATCCTTTAATATTGATGGTTACAGGACTACCATCGCTAGCGCACTTGTAATAACACATGTACATATGTATGTCTATGCTAAGTAGCTCAATGCAAAATAATGTGCGGAATTCTCTTAGCAAACCCAAAATATGTTCTGCCGCAAAGCATCACACATCAACTCCCTTTTTCCGGCAATCACACTTGCAACAAAATTTATCTTTTTCAACTGTTTGTTTACCGGCTTAAACTTTTCACAGAATATACATATGTATGTGTATATATGTACCTGTGTACGTGTGTACGTGTGTGTTACGTTATTATATTACTGAGATTGAAATACCCGCATTTACATTAACGCACTTCAACGCCGACATTCCACATCAACTGGTTGCAACAATCCCTCTCTTCCGCAACAAGCAAATGTAGATTGCGAGTATTGCCTCTGGTGCTGGAAGCACAGCTCCTTGCTTACTTCAGCTTCTTTAGGGCAAAACTGACAACGGTGCAAAAATTTTCCGGCGAGCACCTTCAAGTGTCAGAAGAAAGAAAAAGACAAAACGAACGTAGAAAAATTGGGCCAAGAAATATTGCTCGGAAAAAATATACATAAGCAACAGCCATGAAACATACATTCTTGGACATATGTACATATACAGTCTGCGGCAAAAAGATGGTTTTATTTGGGAATGAAGTTTTGTAAAACTTTTTGTTTACCTATTCTCGGATATTATGACGGAAAATCTATTTTTATAAGTTTCAGAACTAGAATCTGTCAGGGTGGTAGAATTATAAGCCTATGTCCACCCATCCCCGTCCATTGAAATATTATTCAACTAAAAACTTATTAAATTGTAATCCTAAAGAGTAATTTTTGTTATTCCTCTAAAGGGATTAGGACAAGAAGACTTGGGTATTAAACTTGAATTCTTCTTCTTCTTGATTAACTACGTCACTGTTCACTATGTCTTTCCATTGTGGACAGGACACCTCACATTATAAGCTACTACCAGCTAGTGCGACACAGACTAATTTTAGAACTGGCGAGTCTGAATCCACTCAATATCCAAGCCGTCTTTTTCAAATTTTCAAAGTCTATCTCATATGATAATGGATCGCCCTATCGTTAACTTTAATATAAACTAGTCTGAGAGCTATTTTTCTATTTTAACCAAGCTAGTGGTATAGCAAAATGCAAATATTTTATTTATTCCTCGCCACCGTATTTGAATATCTCAGTCATTAGTCCGTCGGCTTCAAAAGCTCTTTCGTTAAATAGTCGTGTGCTGGTAATAACTTTTTTTTTATAAATTAAACGTCAATTCTACCGTCTTTGATTGGGAGTCTAAAGTTTTTCGGAACGTGGCCATTTATTAGTCAAAATTCCTTAGAACTGTCATCACAAATGTAGAGGCTGTCACTCTATTAATAAGAGGAAAGAGCAAGTCATTCACGTTCTTCAACTTTACTCTGTAAATGGATACTAATACTAACGAGTGATCCAAGTAGAGGTACTTTTTTCAATAGCCTTTATGAGCACATTTCGCCTGAGTAGTATCAAGCTGTCATGTTATTTTTTCAGTATTGTTCGGCATTTCATCATGGAAAGACTTACGCCTAAACAACGTTTACAAATCGTGAAAATTCACTGTAAAGAATGTGCTTTGCGCGATTCGCTCAATTTATGTTAGACACAATGGGTCTACTGAACGTACTACTTATAACACCATCACCCATCTGGAGATCCAGCACTCATTATTGAATAATATTCGACCAAATAGCCCACGACCAGCATGCAGTAAAGAAAATATAGCAGCCTACGGCTAGATTCATTCGCTGCAACGACTTGGCGCGTTTCACGTCGAGATCTTAAATTAAAAACTTACCAAACACAGTTTGTGCAAGAACTGAAGCCACTTGCCCTTCCCAAGCGACATCGTTTCGTTCTATGGGCTCTTGAGAAGTTCCAAGAAGATTCCACGCTTTTGAGCCAAATTTTGTTCAGCGATGAGGCCCATTTCTGGCAACAGGGGTAAGTAAACAAGCAAATTGCCCCATTTGGGACAAAGAGCAACCTGAAGAGGTTCAAGAGCTGCTATTTCATCCAGAAAAAAACAACGATTTACTGTGGTTTGTGGTCAGGTGGAATCATCTGTCCATATTTCTTCAATATTACATATTCAGGATATGTAAAGTCTAAAGTATATGCGAAAAATCACACTTCGATTCAAGTTTTGGAGCAAAACATCACGAGTGTCATTTGCCAGTTGCCAGTCGAAATGCTCGAATAAGTCATCGAAAATTGAACCCAATGGATGGACTATCTGGGACGTAGCCGCGTCCAAAATTTGAAAGACATAATCTTGAAAAAATATATAACAAAGAATGTTCTTTCGAATGACAGTAAGCTTTCCTAATTAAATTTGAAGCTTCTGTGATTTTTTTTTTTCAAAAATTAGAGAACCTCGAAAAAGATCACCCATTATATAAAAGTGTGTGTTGAGATCACAGTCCTTCCACCATATGCCTTACAAAACTAGAGGGATAAATTGCATTCAAGTACTTACAAAATAAAGTAGTACCACCTATTCAACGCCAACTGTATCCACCGGACATGCTCACTTTTGTAAAAATGAAGAGACGAGTCAAGCAGCAAGAGAACAGACACATTTTCTTGCTGTCCCCCCAAACCAAATTGAAACTTCTTCTTCCACTTTTCAAATTATTGCACTACACGTTGCTGCAGCAAGCAGAATCGAAAAGCAAGGAATGAACACCACACGAAGGTGTCGGTATGTGTGTCAAAGTGTGTGCTTTCATTCTTCGGTTGTAGAGCATTGGCTTAAATTTAAATATATAATTTAGTGTGTTTAAAGTTGGCCCACAAAAGTTGGATTGAATCACTTAAATGCCCGACAAACGAGACGCGTATGTGTGTCTTATGCTTGTATATGTATGCATTTGATGTTCGCTTCTTTCGCATCTTTCCTCTTTCACATGGTGGTCTTGCTCGGTTGCTTTCTCGACTTAATAGCCGCTTAAGTTGTTGCAGATATATCATTAAATTTGCATAAACACCGATAATTTAGTGTCACCCTTACATGTTTAGCTTAGAATGGAGCGGTCTGTGAATACTTGCAAGAATTCTAAATTTTGGTTTTAAATTTTAAACTTTTCATTTAAGCGAACTTTGAAGTCCTTAGTTTAGATTTTGTCAAATTAAATTGAGTGCAGCAAACTTGTTTGATGAATGTGCGCTTTTTATGAAAAGCTTTTGGCTTAAACCTGTAAAAATTTATTTTCTTTAATTAATTGCAACTGTTAAGTCCTGAATAATGATTAACAGAGCATTATTGGAGTTCCTTAGAAACTTTCAATACTCGCATGTTGTGGCTCTTTGTGGAGGTCGTAGAAATGTTGATGATACTTATAAGAGATTGTTTTAACAGCATATTTTAATCGAAATGAGAACAGAATTATGTATAACCTAAAAGGAACATTGCATTACATACCAAAAAACCAAATTTGTTGACGATAATGGGTGGATGGACTTTATAGATTCGGGTATAATAAGCTTGGCAACACTCGCCGTCGCACATAGGAGCATTTTCCTTTAAAAACCGGATAAAAGTGAGAATCGCAAACTTCAGCGATGCTACTCAAAATTGATTTTTTTAGTACCTCCACAGAAAGGGAAACTCTCCTCAACATCGCATATAAGGTTGTATCGACCGCCCACCGTCAACCAACTGAATGAATCTTACCAGTGTGACCTCAGGCTTTTGACAGCACGAAAGAAGCTGCCTTTGTGCCGCTATGTCTGAATTTTATATCCCCAGCAAAACTAATGTGTAAACTGACGTCAGATCGATGCCAAACGAGGTTTCAGACAAGGCGACTCTCTTTCGTGCGACTTCTTCAATCTACTCCAGGAGAAAATAATTCCAGCTGCTGAGCTGAATAGAGATGGTAAATTCTTCTAAAAGATTGTACAACTGCTGACATACACTAATGGCAGTGATATCTTTGGCCATAACTACTGCGGCGTTGGTTTTACTATCTCCAGGTTTAACAAAGAAGCGAAGCAATGGGTCCTTGGGCGAGACGAAATATCTCCTGTCATCAAACAAACAATCGTCGCACTCAAGACTAGGCTCCCACGTCACTGTTGACAATCATATCACCACCAACAATAATGTCAGTGTCGAAATCCAACGCAGAATAACTCTTGCCAACAGGTGCTACTTCAGACTGAGTAGGTCATTGAAAAGTAAAGTCCTCTCTCGACGAGCAAAGGCGAAATGCTACAAGTCACTCATCATCTCCGTCCTGCTATACGATGCATCAGCACGGACGATAAGAACATCTGACTAGGCGGCGTTGCGAGTTTTCGGAACAAAGGTTCTGTGGAAGGTTTATGGTCCTTTGCGCATTAGCACCGGCGAATACCGCAAACGATGGAACGTTGAACTGTACGAGATATACAACATAGACATAATTCAGCGAATTTTGAAACAGCAGCTACGCTCTGAGAGTATTGGACATAGTACCTGCCGAGAAAAGTAGAGGGAGAGAAAGACCTCTACTTCGTTGGGAACACCAAGTGGAGAGGAGCTATCTACATTTCGAATCTCAAAGTGGCCCCAAACAGCGAAAAAGAAGAACTTTTTAACTAGGCTATAACCGCGTAAGCGGTGTCTACGCCAACAAAGAAGAAGAAGTGTGAGATTATCAAACCACACTAACTTTCCATGTATGACAATTTCAAATTCCATCCGATTATTCCACTCTAGAGTGTATACTATAAATCAAACACGAATGCAGTTATCAGTGTTCTCAAGGTATACGTATTTCACATGTTCAAATATTGTCGAAATCAGACTACATATAACTTTTGAAGGACCGAAACATCAAACATGCGAAGCCAGTGCATTTAGCTGATTTTTTTTTTTACCGAAAATAGGCCTCCGTTCCGGTTCCAAATGATTCAACACTAAAACGGATTGGACAAGAAACATTTTTTTCACTATTCTAATAAGTTTTTCTAAAGGAAAGAGGGTTAAAGTTCGGTTTCTCATGGTACAGTAACTTACATAATTGTTGTTTATTTGTTAAAATATTTATTCTAAATAGCGATTTAACATATGAACATCCTGAACAATGCCTTCGTCGAGTTGAGGATTTCCATTTCGCTATGATTGATCAATTTGATATTAAAACTGAGCGAGATATGTGCTTTTAATCCAACCTCATCCAGTATTGAAATTGGATAACATCATTCTCACTTAGGTCCAGTATTGAAAATGGATAACATCATTCTCACTTAGGTAACTTGTTTCTGTCTTCTTATAGGAATAAGCATTGAATATCTTCAATCATCTTAAATAGCGAAGTTGCCTTGATTAGGTTTGGTTCTGTTCCGGGACTGATCTCCGTGTTTGACTTTTACTTGAAAGAATGCCGGTCGGCTGATACGACAAAAGCTATTAGGCATGAATCAAGAAAACCGCATTTATCAACAGAGCCCTTAGATCTTTTCACAAATCTGTTGAAGCAGGCTTTTTTGCAGACAAATTTAACAACTAACCTTTACCAAAACTTTCAGCCAGTATTGCACTGCTAACGGTGTGAGTATTTACCTGTCTGAAGAAGGCTGTAATCTGAAGAAATGTATTTACTGCTGCTTTAATGCAATTTGATAGACGCTGCATTAGACTTGACTTGAACCCAATTACATATGAAAAGTTTAATTAAATTCGATATATGTATGTATATAGCTTCGATATATTTTAAATTAAGTAACAAAAGTAAGATATTCGGAAAATAAGTGAAACAAATGCGGCGCGATCTGCAGCCTTGGCTATTCATATTTTAGTATGAGAATTACATAGAATCGAGATTTTAATATTAACATACTTTTAGACCTGATGATTTAGCCATGCATGAGATGGCCAGCTGACAGGAGTGTTAAACATACTCAGTACCAACGGACTGACTTCGCGCATTCAAGACAATAGCTGACAGAGGACTCCTAGGCATATAATCAATGAAAATTTAGCGGCTCGCAAATGGATTCTGCTAGAAAACAAGACATTCTACACAAGTTAGCAAAGTTCTTTTGTACATTGATTCGAAATGATTGGAAATATTTGCATCGAAGAGGCATCTGAGTAGACCTTGGGTGTGTTAAGATATACTTTGTATATTAATTATCTTTGTGTCAGCCACTTAAGCATAGTCTGAGCCGATTATAAATTGCATGCAATGTACAGTTATATAGTCACATTTTATATATGTAAAGTGTGTGTAAAAGTATTTTGTCATTGTACAAAGCCACTAACTGTCTCATCTCAATCATTGCCAATGTTGCTCTTGGGTAATTACAAAAACACGCTAATCATCAGCGTGGCGCTTCGTGGAATTGCGCAGCGTAAATATTTTCATATGTAAATTAACTACGATATGCCGGCACACCCCACAAATCAGCAGTCAAAGCAGTGCGAGATATGCGAGCGTCTAAGATTTACAACCACAAATGAGGGTATAATATGTATGTATGGTATATAACATAGTATAATTTAGTGGCAGTCAGGTTCGCAGTGTTTTTGCATGAGTGCGAGATGTTTTCATGCCAAAAATGCATGACCGCTCCTGAATTAATTCAAATTACACATAAATTAGTGGGAGTCAGAATGCTTAGTGCGCCTCCACAATGGTCATGGCATTTGCCGCAATGTCCCCATGGAAATGCAGTCAGCGTTGCTTAATTGAAGCGGACAGCGAGCGGGTGCCACCAAGTTGGTAGTCGGCAAAAGGCTAATGTCCTCAAAATGTAAAATTTACGACTTAAATGCCTGAGTTTGAATTTTAAGCATTAAATGGGACGCAAGCTGAACATCATTTCATTGCTGCCACGCTTATTTATTCCACGCAAATATGCCGGCAGATAAGAAGTGTGTCGGCGTGGCACCACAACTCAATTTCGGCGCAATTATTTCCTCTATAAAATTTAGGTTGAATTTGAATTGAAATGGTTTGCTTTAATTGAGCAGCCACTTCCGTTGCTCGGCTCACCATATTCGCATAAAATAAACGCCGTGTTGCCACAGGCGCTCGATGCTACGCAGTATATTTCTTACGTGGCAGCTTTTGCTGCTTTTGGGGACTTTCTGTTTTGGTAACGCGCTCGCTAAGCATTTTTTGCTGCGGCAATTTCAGTTGCGGCCACGACTGTTGCTTTAAATAAATTCAACTTAAAACTTTTGCAGCAAAAATTATTATTATTATAACTAACGAGCTCAAGTGTGCGTGTGTGCGCCGCAATAATAATCCACATTAGACGTGCCACGCTCCCTTTCGCACGCCACCACAGACAGCTCGTGGCACATACTCAAAGTACGCGCATACACATCTCCGGTACACTTATCGCACGCAGTCAAAACACACGGCAACCCTTACGCCCTCACTTTGGCAACTCACCTTTACGCTCAGTCGCTTTTAATTTACAGTACGTCTGTGCCTCTTCTAACAATCAGCCAGTCGTTTGCCCTCACCGCAACGCAACGTCCGTGTTTGTGCTCCAAAAAATGCCTTTGTGTCGGCAGCCTCAAAAACTTGTGAAATAAGCACAGTTGGCAACACTCTTTTGCCCTCAAGCATTTGCGATTAAAATTTTAATGGTTTCAGTTACGCTTGCCACGTACTTGCCAACTTGCAAAACTCGCACTGCAACAACAACAACAGCATTAGCAGGCAGCAGAAACAATTGTTCGTATCTGCGCAGAGACAACGCAGTAGACGACTTAGATAATCTGCAGTATAATGATTATTGTTTGTTACTGATGGTTATGATGCCGTTGATGTTGCTGCTGTATCAATGGTGGCCGCTTAGACTCCCGTTCCTGCTGCCATTGCTGCTGCTGGTGGTTTTGTTGTTGTCGCTTTTGGCATTGCAAATGAATTAAATACTCGCTGCGATAAGTTTGCACCTTTGGAAAAGTTTCAACCGCAAAGTTAACGCAAGTGAGTCACATAAAAGCAGCAGTTCTAGTTATCATAATAGTTTCTCTAAGCTGAATGCGGAGACGGTCCAAGGGTGTGGATTCGGAATTGGCAGTATTGAAATTTGGAAATTTCGTAGCATTATGAATATTTGCCATTTGTGTTTAGTTGCCGACAATGATTTAGTCAAGCTGAATAAAATTCAACTGAAATTCGATCGTGCCAGTTTTGAGGCTTTCGAAGATCTGTGTGCGAAATTCTAAGCTGGTGTGGACAATTTGGCCCCAATATCGTTTGGTTTACCAGACTATTGCTTCGGCACCAGATTGTGTTGGCAGTCAAGGAGTTCTGTCTCTGCTCTGTCGAACAGAAGGAAGAAGCCAAATAGGAGGAGTCGGAGTCCGAGGAAGTAAATGGGTTTCGATCTCTTCGACTAATCAACTCAACCCTAAAGGAACTAAAGTTTAACGTTCTTGTCATAAGAAGTTGAGATTGAGCATAAATGACCACTACGTTTTAAATAGTTAACATGGACGGACCAGATTCAAATTCTACAAAAAAATAAAAAAAAAAAACTTCGTTTGCACCAAAGGTTCAAAAAATTCCATACAGTAGCGCTACTCGTACAATATGAACAATTTTTTCAGAGATTTCATCGCTGCTTTGGACAATGTAATTCATGTCGAATTTCATGAAAATAAACAAAATTTGCATACAAGGGCTGAATACTGATCCTTCAGTTTGTATGCCAGTTATAATATATAAACAGCTTCTTTGATCGATATCTTAAAAACTGAGGAACTATTTTGCATATACGCAAACACGTGCGGACGGACGGGACTGAAGGTGAGAGGTCAGTTCTTGCAAAACCTGAATTTTGTATGCATTCAATTTCGAGATTTCGACGTAAAATGTGCTAAGTTTAAGTTTCCATGCCACGTCCAGTCCGAGTTGCTGCCAACGGCGCCGAATCAGAGTCCTCCACGGTCTTCAAACTGTACACTCTTAGCTACGGCTGCTATATTTTCTTCACTGCATACTGGACGTAGAATACTTGGTCGAATATTATCCAATAATAAATGCTGAGTCTCAAGATGGGTGATGGTGTTGCAAATAGTAAAAATAATATGACAACCAGACACGACTCACGTCTGATCTAACAAAAAAGGGATATTGAAAAAAGTACATCCAAAGGGTTCAGCCGTTATATATTTTATAGAGCCTGATGCTTTCTTCTGGGAGCTACAAATTTTGTGGGAAACTTGATATTCCCTATTCAAAGTAGCATAAGGAAATGGGAGATTTTAATGAAAAAATTTTATATGATGAAAAAACTTTTTAACTTTAAGTACAATTTAGGATCCTAAAAATATTAGTTCAGTTAGCATAGAAGCAAAAGAAAAAGGGGTTCTGATCAACAACGCTTTTATCAAATCGGCTGACAATGGGCGCACGTATCCATTTGATATTTAAACTGTAGCTTCATTGTCATTAGTATAACTTTTTCTACAAAATTTTCATAATTTTCTCCAGTCAAGAATTGAACTATTTATTTCACAAGTCCGCCTTTTTGCATAATATTTTATATAAAACTAAAACCGTACGGACTTTACTAGCAAGGCTTAGGTAGATTAAATCCCATTGGCCGTACAACTTTCGTATTTTCTCTAAATACGAACAAAAGTTGTCTGTCTATTAGATAGGAATGATGTACATTATATCCAAAAACCTTGTTAAACACGTAACAAGCGAGCGTTAAAAAAGATCGAAGACCTCTAATACAAGCCGACCTTCTAAAGAGTCATATTATGCAACCACTTCAAATCGATCTTCATACGTGATGCTCATTACCGTTCTGTAGCTTATATTAGGTTGTACAATAATGTATCTCCCTTCCGCCTTTTTGCTCTTTATTCAATGTTTTATAAAAAGTGTTGCAGTGATCGGATTTAGTTCGAATATGCGCTGTTTCGTTCGTTTATCTGTTTCCATCTAGACGCAACTTCAGAATATCCCCCTCGTAGAAGCCCCCTCCTTATCTGCGAAGAACTCGGACAGCTACTTTTCACAAGCTTCTTTTGAGTTCAACTTTACACCAACAAGGGCGTTCGCCATGGACAGGAACAGGTGGTAATCACTTGGCGCTATATCCGGGCTATATGGTGGATGCGATAAAACCTCCCATCAGAGCTCCCGTAGCTTCTGACGAGTCATCAACGAAGTGTGTGGTCTGGCGTTGTCCTGGTGGAACACTACTCCCTTCCTGTTGGCCAATTCTGGACGCTTCTGGTCGATCGCCTGCTTCAAGCGCTCCAGTTGTTCGCAGTAGATGGTAGAATTAAGCCTCTGGCCATATGGGTCAATCCCGGTCAATCCCGGCCTGGCCACT
>NW_024396092.1:0-5205 GCF_016617805.1 Bactrocera tryoni
GACTTTATATCTAAATATAAGATTATGGAATTTTTCCAAGTGCACTGCCGCTATAGCTTTATGTCAACTTCAGTAAGATGAAGAAGGTTAATTAACTTAATATGTGAAGTTAATGATTTGAAGCATTTCAATATCGATTGTTAAATGTCAATATATACAAAAAAATAGACTTTATACATAAATATAAGATTTTAGAATTCTTCCAAATGCGTTATGGCTTTATGTCAACTTCGGAAAGATGAAGAAAGTTAATTAACTTAAATATGTGAAGCTAATGATTTGAGCCATCTCAATATCGATTGTTAAATGTCAATATATACAAAAAAATAGACTTTATACATAAATATAAGATTTTAGAATTCTTCCAAATGCGTTATGGCTTTATGTCAACTTCGGAAAGATGAAGAAAGTTAATTAACTTAAGTATGTGAAGCTAATGATTTGAGCCATCTCAATATCGATTGCTAAATGTCAATATATACAAAAAAATCGACCTTATACATAAATATAAGATTTTAGAATTCTTCCAAATGCACTGCCGTTATGGCTTTATGTCAACTTCAGTAAGATGAAGAAAGTTAATAATCTTAAATATGTAAAGTTAATGTTCAGAAGCTACACAATATCAATTGCTAGATGTGTGTATACAAGAAAATCGAATTTATATCTAAATATAAGATTATGGAATTTTTCCAAGTGCACTGCCGTTATAGCTTTATGTCAACTTCAGTAAGATGAAGAAAGTTAATTAACTTAAATATGTGAAGTTAATGATTTGAAGCATTTCAATATCGATTGCTAAATGTCAATATATACAAAAAAATAGACTTAATACATAAATATAAGATTTTGGAATTCTTCCAAATGCACTGCCGTTATAGCTTTATGTCAACTTCAGTAAGATGAAGAAAGTTAATTAACTTAAATATGTGAAGTTTATGATTTGAAGCATTTCAATATCGATTGCTAAATGTCAATATATACAAAAAAAACGACCTTATACATAAATATAAGATTTTGGAATTCTTCCAAATGCAATGCCGTTATAGCTTTATGTCAACTTCAGTAAGATGAAGAAAGTTAATTAACTTAAATATGTGAAGTTAATGATTTGAAGCATTTCAATATCGATTGCTAAATGTCAATATATACAAAAAAATAGACTTTATACATAAATATAAGATTTTAGAATTCTTCCAAATGCACTGCCGTTATGGCTTTATGTCAACTTCAGTAAGATGAAGAAAGTTAATTAACTTAAATATGTGAAGTTAATGATTTGAAGCATTTCAATATCGATTGCTAAATGTCAATGTATACAAGAAAATAGACTTTATACATAAATATAAGATTTTAGAATTCTTCCAAATGAACTGCCGTTATGGCTTTATGTCAACTTCAGTAAGATGAAGAAAGTTAATTAACTTAAATATGTGAAGTTAATGTTCAGAAGCTACACAATATCAATTGCTAGGTGTGTGTATACAAGAAAATCGAATTTATATCAAAATAAAAGATTGTGGAATTTTTCCAAGTGCACTGCCGTTATAGCTTTATATCAACTTCAGTAAGATGAAGAAGGTTAACTTAAATATGTGAAGTTAATGATTTGAAGCATTTCAATATCGATTGCCAAATGTCAATATATACAAAAAAATAGACTTTATACATAAATATAAGATTTTAGAATTCTTCCAAATACACCGCCGTTATGGCTTTATGTCAACTTCAGTAAGATGAAGAAAGCTAATTAACTTAAATATGTAAAGCTAATGTTCAAAAGCTACTCAATATCGACTGCTAAATGCGTATATACAAGAAAATCGACTTTATACCTAATAATAAGATTTTGGAATTCTTCCAAATGCACTGCCGTTATGGCTTTATGTCACTTTCAGTAAGATGAAGAAAGTTAATTAACTTAAATATGTGAAGTTAATGATTTGAAGCATCTCAATATCGATTTTAGAATTCTTCCAAATGCACTGCCGTTATGGCTTTATGTCACTTTCAGTAAGATGAAGAAAGTTAATAATCTTAAATATGTAAAGTTAATGTTCAGAAGCTACACAATATCGAGTGCTAAATGCGTATGTACAAGAAAATCGACGTTATATCTAAATATAAGATTATGAAATTTTGGCAAATGCACTGCCGTTATGGCTTTATGTCAACTTCAGTAAGATGAAGAATGTTAATTAACTTAAAGATGTGAAGCTAATGTTTTGAAGCATTTCAATATCGATTGCTAAATGTCAATATATACAAAAAAATCGACCTTATACATAAATATAAGATTTTAGAATTCTTCCAAATGCACTGCCGTTATGGCTTTATGTCAATTTCAGTAAGATGAAGAAAGTTAATTAACTTAAATATGTTAAATTAATGATTTAAAGCAACTCAATATCGACTGCTAAATGTGTATATACAAGAAAATCGACTTTATATCTAAATATAAGATTTTGGAGTTCTTCCAAATGCACTGCCGCTATGGCTTTATGTCAACTTCAGTAAGATGAAGAGAGTTATTTAACTTAAAGATGTGAAGCTAATGTTTTGAAGCATTTCAATATCGATTGCTAAATGTCAATATATACAAAAAAATCGACCTTATACATAAATATAAGATTTTAGAATTCTTCCAAATGCACTGCCGTTATGGATTTATGTCTACTTCAGTAAGATGAAGAAAGTTAATTAACTTAAAAATGTGAAGTTATTGATTTTAAGCCATGCAAAATCGATTGCTTAATGCATATATACAAGAAAATCGACTTTAAACTTTAATATAAGATTTTATAATTCTTCCAAATGCACTCCCGTTATGGCTTTATGTCAACTTCAGTAAGATGAAGAAAGTCAGTAATCTTAAATATGTGAAGCTAATGATTTGAAGCATTTCAATATCGATTGCCAAATGTCAATATATACAAAAAAATAGACTTTATACATAAATATAAGATTTTAGAATTCTTCCAAATGCACTGCCGTTATGGCTTTATGTCACTTTCAGTAAAATGAAGAAAGTTAATTAACTTAAATATGTGAAGTTAATGATTTGAAGCATTTCAATATCGATTGCTAAATGTCAATATATACAAGAAAATCGATTTTATACATAAATATAAGATTTTAGAATTCTTCCAAATGCACTGCCGATATGGCTTTATGTCAACTTCAGTAAGATGAAGAAAGTTAATTAACTTATATATGTGAAGTTAATGATTTGAAGCATTTCAATATCGATTGCTAAATGTCAATATATACAAAAAAATAGACTTTATACATAAATATAAGATTTTAGAATTCTTCCAAATGCACTGCCGTTATGGCTTTATGTCGCTTTCAGTAAAATGAAGAAAGTTAATAATCTTAAATATGTAAAGTTAATGTTCAGAAGCTACACAATATCGATTGCTAGATGTGTGTATACAAGAAAATCGAATTTATATCTAAATATAAGATTATGGAATTTTTCCAAGTGCACTGCCGTTATGGCTTTATGTCAATTTCAGTAAAATGAAGAATGTTAATTAACTTAAATATGTGAAGTTAATGATTTGAAGCATTTCAATATCGATTGCTAAATGTCAATATATACAAAAGAATAGACTTTATACATAAATATAAGATTTTAGAATTCTTCCAAATGCACTGCCGTTATGGCTTTATGTCACTTTCAGTAAAATGAAGAAAGTTAATTAACTTAAATATGTGAAGTTTATGACTTGAAGCATTTCAATATCGATTGCTAAATGTCAATATATACAAAAAAATAGACTTTATACATAAATATAAGATTTTAGAATTCTTCCAAATGCACTGCCGTTATGGCTTTATGTCACTTTCAGTAAAATGAAGAAAGTTAATAATCTTAAATATGTAAAGTTAATGTTCAGAAGCTACACAATATCAATTGCTAGATGTGTGTATACAAGAAAATCGAATTTATATCTAAATATAAGATTATGGAATTTTTCCAAATGCACTGCCGTTATGGCTTTATGTCAATTTCAGTAAAATGAAGAAAGCTAATTAACTTAAATATGTGAAGTTAATGATTTGAAGCATTTCAATATCGATTGCTAAATGTCAATATATACAAAAAAATCGACTTTATACATAAATATAAGATTTTGGAATTCTTCCAAATGCACTGCCGTTATGGCTTTATGTCACTTTCAGTAAGATGAAGAAAGTTAATTAACTTAAATATGTAAAGTTTATGTTCAGAAGCTACACAATATCGATTGCTAAATGCGTATATACAAGAAAATCGACTTTATTTCTAAATATAAGATTTTGGAATTTTTGCAAATGCACTGCCGTTATAGCTTTATGTCAACTTCAGTAAGATGAAGAAAGTTAATTAACTTAAATATGTGAAGTTAATGATTTGAAGCATTTCAATATCGATTGCTAAATGTCAATATATACAAAAAAATAGACTTAATACATAAATATAAGATTTTAGAATTCTTCCAAATGCACTGCTGTTATGGCTTTATGTCACTTTCAGTAAGATGAAGAGAGTTAATTAACTTAAATATGTAAAGTTAATGTTCAGAAGCTACACAATATCGATTGCTAAATGCGTATATACAAGAAAATCGACTTTATTTCTAAATATAAGATTTTGGAATTTTTGCAAATGCACTGCCGTTATGGCTTTATGTCACTTTCAGTAAGATGAAGAAAGTTAATTAACTTAAATATGTGAAGTTAATGATTTGAAGCATTTCAATATCGATTGCTAAATGTCAATATATACAAAAAAATAGACTTTATACATAAATATAAGATTTTAGAATTCTTCCAAATGCACTGCCGTTTTGGCTTTATGTCAATTTCAGTAAAATGAAGAAAGTTAATTAACTTAAATATGTGATCGACGTTATATCTAAATATAAGATCATGGAATTTTAGCAAATGCACTGCCGTTATGGCTTTATGTCAACTTCAGTAAGATGAAGAAGGTTAATTAACTTAAATATGTGAAGTTAATGATTTGAAGCATTTCAATATCGATTGCTAAATGTCAATATATACAAAAAAATAGACTTAATACATAAATATAAGATTTTAGAATTCTTCCAAATGCACTGCCGTTATGGCTTTATGTCACTTTCAGTAAAATGGAGAAAGTTAATAATCTTAAATATGTAAAGTTAATGTTCAGAAGCTACACAATATCAATTGCTA
>NW_024396093.1:0-16122 GCF_016617805.1 Bactrocera tryoni
ACAGAAAATCGGTTTTATACCTAAATGTAAAATTGTGGAATTTTTCCAAATGCACTGCCATTATGGCTTTATGCCAACTTTCTTTAAAATAAGATGGTGAGGGTTAATTAACTTTAATATGTGAAGCTTATGATTTGAAGCAACTTGATATGGATTTCTAAATGTGTACATGCAAGAAAATCGGTTTTATACCTAAATGTAAAATTGTGGAATTTTTCCAAATGCACTGTCATTTTGGCTTTATGCCAACTTCAGTAAGATGAAGAAGGTTAATTAACTTTAATATGTGAAGCTAATGATTTAAAGCAACTTGATATGGATTTCTAAATGTGTATATGCAAGAAAATCGGTTTTATACCTAAATGTAAAATTGTGGAATTTTTCCCAATGCACTGTCGTTTTGGTTTTATGCCAACTGCTGTAAGATGAAGAAGGGTAATTAACTTTAATATGTTAAGCTAACGATTTGAGGCAACTTGATATGGATTTCTAAATGTGTACATGCAAGAAAATCGGTTTTATACCTAAAAGAAAAATTGTGGAATTTTTCCAAATGCACTGTCATTTTGGCTTTATGCCAACTTCAGTAAGATGAAGAAGGTTAATTAACTTTAATATGTGAAGCTAATGATTTAAAGCAACTTGATATGGATTTCTAAATGTGTACATGCAAGAAAATCGGTTTTATACCTAAATGTAAAATTGTGGAATTTTCCAAATGCACTGCCGTTTTGGCTTTATGCCAACTTCAGTAAGATGAAGAAGGTTAATTAACTTTAATATGTGAAGCTAATGATTTGAAGCAACTTGATATAGATTTTTAAATGTGTACATGCAAGAAAATCGGTTTTATACAAATGTAAAATAATGGAATTTTTTCCAAATGCACTGCCGTTTTGGCTTTATGCCAACTTCAGTAAGATGAAGAAGGTTAATTAACTTTAATATGTGAAGCTAATGATTTGAAGCAACTTGATATGGATTTCTAAATGTTTATATGCAAGAAAATATGTTTTATACCTAAATGTAAAATTGTCGACTTTTACCAAATGCACTGCCGTTATGGCTTTATGTCAACTTAAGTAAGATGAAGAAGGTTAATTAACTTTAATATGTGAAGCTAATGATTTGAAGCAACTTGATATGTATTTCTAAATGTGTAAATGCGATGAAATCGGTTTCATACAAAATGTAAAATTATGGTTTTTTTTCAAATGCACTGCCGTTATGGCTTTATGTCAACTTGAGTAAGATGATGAGGGAATATTAACTTTAATATATGAAGCTAATGATTTGAAGCAACTAGATATTTATTTCTAAATGTGTATATGTAAGAAAATCGGTTTTATACCTAAATGTAAAATTATGGAATTTTTCCAAATGCACTGCCGTTTTGGCTTTATGCCAACTTCTGTAAGATGAAGAAGGTTAATTAACTTTAATATGTGAAGCTTATGATTTGAAGCAACTTTATATGTATTTCTAAATGTGTATATGCAAGAAAATCGGTTTTATACCTAAATGTAAAATTATGGAATTTTTTCCAAATGCACTGCCGTTATGGCTTTATGTCAACTTGAGTAAGATGATGAGGGTTAATTAACTTTAATATGTGAAGCTAATGATTTGAAGCAACTTGATATGTATTTCTAAATGTGTACATACAAGAAAATCGGTTTTATACCTAAATGTAAAATTGTGGAATTTTTCCAAATGCACTGCCGTTTTGGCTTTATGCCAACTTCAGTAAGATGGTGAGGGTTAATTAACTTTAATATGTGAAGCTAATGATTTTAAGCAATTCTCTGCGGATTTCTAAATGTGTTTATTGCAAGAAAATCGGTTTTAAACTTAAATGTAACATTGTGGAATTTTTTCCAAATGCACTGCCGTTATAGCATTATGTCAACTTGAGTAAGATGTAGAGTGCTAATTAACTTTAATATGTGAAGCTAATGATTTGAGGGAACTTGATGTGGATTTCTAAATGTGTATATGCAAGAAAATCGGTTTTATACCTGAATGTAAAATTCTGGAATTTTTTCCAAATGCAGTACCGTTATAGCATTATGTCAACTTGAGTAAGATGACGAGGGTTAATTAACTTTAGTATGTGAAGCTAATGATTTGAAGCAACTTGATATGGATTTCTAATTGTGTACATGCAAGAAAATCGGTTTCATACCTAAATGTAAAATTGGGGAATTTTTCCAAATGCACTGCCGTTGTGGCTTTATGTCAACTTAAGTAAGATGATGAGGGTTAATTAACTTTAATATGTGAAGCTACTGATTTGAAGCAACTTGATATGGATTTCTAAATGTGTATATGCAAGAAAATCGGTTTTATACCTAAATGTAAAATTGTGGAATTTTTCCAAATGCACTGCCGTTTTGGCTTTATGCCAACTTCAATAAGATGGTGTGGGTTAATTAACTTTAATATGTGAAGCTTATGATTTGAGGCAACTTGATATGGATTTCTAACCGTGTACATGCAAGAAAATCGGTTTTATACCTGAATGTAAAATTCTGGAATTTTTTCCAAATGCACTACCGTTATAGCATTATGTCAACTTGAGTAAGATGACGAGGGTTAATTAACTTTAGTATGTGAAGCTAATGATTTGAAGCAACTTGATATGGATTTCTAATTGTGTACATGCAAGAAAATCGGTTTCATACCTAAATGTAAAATTGGGGAATTTTTCCAAATGCACTGCCGTTTTGGCTTTATGCCAACTTCTGTAAGATGAAGAAGGTTAATTAACTTTAATATGTGAATTTAATAATTTGAAACAACTTTCTATGGATTTCTAAATGTGTACATGCAAGAAAGTCGGTTTTATACCTAAAGGTAAAATTGTGGAATTTTTCCAAATGCACTGCCGTTATGGCTTTATGCCAACTTCATTAAGTTGAAGAAGAATAATTAACTTTAATATGTAAAGCTAATGATTTGAAGCAATTTCATATGGTTTTCTAAATGTGTACATGTTAGGAAATCGGTTTTATACCTAAATGTAAAATTGTGGAATTTTTCCAAATGCACTACCGTTATGGCTTTATGCCAACTTTATTTAGATGAAGAAAGTTAATTAACTTTAATATGTGAAGCTAATGATTTGAAGCAACTTGATATGGATTTCTAAATGTGTACATGCAAGAAAATCGGTTTTATACCTAAATGTAAAATTATGGAATTTTTTCCAAATGCACTGCCGTTTTGGCTTTATGCCAACTTGAGTAAGATGAAGAAGGTTAATTAACTTTAATATGTGAAGCTAATGATTTGAAGCAACTTGATATGGATTTCTAAATGTGTACATGCAAGAAAGTCGGTTTTATACCTAAATGTAAAATTATGGAATTTTTTCCAAATGCACTGCCGTTATGGTCTTATGTCAACTTGAGTCAGATGATGAGGGTTAATCAACTTTAATATGATAAGCTAATGATTTGAAACAATTCGACATAGATTGCCAAATGGGTATATGACAGAAAATTGGTTTTATACCTAAATGTAAAATTGTGGAATTTTTCCAAATGCACTGCCGTTTTGGCTTTATGCCAACTTGAGTAAGATGAAGAAGGTTAATTAACTTTAATATGTGAATTTAATGATTTGAAGCAACTTGATATGGATTTCTAAATGTGTACATGCCAGAAAATCGATTTATACCTAAATGTAAAAGTGTGGAATTTTTCCAAATGCACTGCCGTTATGGCTTTATGTCAACTTGAGTAAGATGATGAGGGTTAATTAACTTTAATATGTTAAGCTTATGATTTGAAGCAACTTGATATGGATTTCTAAATGTGTACATGCAAGAAAATCGGTTTTATACCTAAATGTAAAATTGTGGAATTTTTCCAAATGCACTGCCGTTTTGGCTTTATGTCAACTTGAGTAAGATGAAGAAGGTTAATTAACTTTAATATGTGAAGCTAATGATTTGAAGCAATTCAACATAGATTGCCAAATGTGTATATGCAAGAAAATCGATTTTATACCTAAATGTAAAATTGTGGAATTTTTCCAAGTGCACTGCCTTTCTTAGGTCAACTTGAGTAAGATGAAGAAGGTTAATTAACTTGAGTATGTGACGTTAATGATTTCAATCAACTCGATATGGGTTGCTAAATGTGTACATGCAAGAAAATCGGTTTTATACCTAAATGTAAAATTCTGGAATTTTTCCAAATGCACTGCCGTTTTGGCTTTATGCTAACTTCTGTAAGATGAAGAAGGTTAATTAACTTTAATATGTGAAGCTAATGATTTGAAGCCATTCGACATAGATTGCCAAATGTGTATATGCAAGAAAATCGGTTTTATACTTAAATGTAAAATTGTGGAATTTTTCCAAATGCATTGCCGTTTTGGCTTTATGTTAACTTCTGTAAGATGAAGAACGTTAATTAACTTTAATATGTGAAGCTAATGATTTGAAGAAACTCAATATGGATTTCTAAATGTGTATATGCAAGGAAATCGGTTTTATACCTAAATGTAAAATTATGGAATTTTTCCAAATGCACTGCCGTTATGGCTTTATGTCAACTTGAGTAAGATGATGAGGGTTAATTAACTTTAATATGTAAAGTTAATGATTTGAAGCAACTTGATATGGATTTCTAAATGTGTACATGCAAGAAAATCGGTTTTATACCTAAATGTAAAATTGTGGAATTTTTCCAAATGCTCTGCCGTTATGGCTTTATGCCAACTTCAGTAAGATACAGAAGGTTAATTAACTTTAATATGTGAAGCTAATGATTTGAAGCCATTCGACATAGATTGCCAAATGTGTATATGACAGAAAATTGGTGTTTATATAAATTAGTACTTACTGTGGTACCCACTCCTTTGAGAATGAAATATATATTTTCTTTTTTTGGTTCACTTCACAATGGTTCGTAACTTTTATTGAGGGATAAAAAACGTTATAACAAGGATCTTCTGGTGATGATGTACGGTCGCTGTATTGAACTCGTGGACTCCCTGGTCGGGTACCAGTGGAAGTGTACAGGTTTTCTACTGCGCGCCGAAGATGATGAAAAGGTAGTTATGTATATAAAACCGTGGAGCGAAAATGATGAAAACGGAGTATATATAATCGTGGAGCACTGGCCGACACTGATGAAAACTGAGTATATATAATCGTGGAGCACTGGCCGACACTGATGAAAACTGAGTATATATAATCGTGGAGCACTGGCCGACACTGATGAAAACTGAGTATATATAATCGTGGAGCACTGGCCGACACTGATGAAAACTGCGTATAGATCAAACTGATGAAAACTGCGTATATGTAGATCAAACTGATGAAAACTGCGTATGTATCAAACTGATGAAAAACTGCGTAAATATCAAACGGATGAAAAACCGCGTATATGTAGATCAAACTGATGAAAACTGCGTATATATCAAACGGATGAAAAACCGCGTATATATCAAAACTGATGAAAAACTGCGTATATATCAAAACTGTGTACGGAAACGTGCGCCAATGTGCGTAGCTTGGAAATCGCGATCGAAAAAGGGGCCGACTGCTTTCCGGACGAGCCCTTTTGTTTGCTCGTTGGGCTGTGGAGAGTTATGCCAGTGTTGCTTTTGAGTGGTGTGTGGGAAATCTGCTGTCTCCAAGTGTGGAGAGTGTGCCAGTGTTGCTTGTGAGTGATGTGCTGTGTGGTGTAGTGGCGCGTCAGGGCGGGAAGCATAACTCATTTAGCCATCCCGGCCCCCCTAGGCGAATGTTCAGCCTAGCAGTCGCTGAAGCTGCTGCAACGTTGCCACAACGTTGCTGAGCCCGGATGTGCGCCGGTAGTGTGGTCTTTGACGATGGCGCCTGATGGGTACTGCGTTTCGCGGACGCCATTGACTGGACGCAGGAGGTGGTGGCGGTCTTCGTCGTCGTGCCACACGGCTGTGTTGCTGCGGTCTGCGAGTGGCAGGTGGCCGACCAACTTCACGTCTTGGGGTGCGGTGGAGCAGCGTGTGATGCTGCCGGCCACACATTTGGCACAATGCCGCAGAGTCACAGTCCTCAGTCGCGTGCGTGTGTGCCAGACAATTGTTGCAATGTCCATGCGCCAGTGCTACCTGCTGCCGCTGGATGGGTGACATGCCCTTGAAGAGCCCACAGTGTTGCAGTCGATGGGGGCGGCGACAAAGGGGCATCGTATGCGATGCGGCTCCGCTGGTGGTGACGGTGTGGGTACTGGTGCTCGTGTGCGATTACGAGCTGCAGTTGACGGTGCGGTTGCGGTGACTGTACGGGGCGCCGCTGTTGGGACAACCCCAGGACCGGGCACACTGATGGCCGATCGCAGTATTGGCGTTGGAGTGGCCGTGTTTTCTGCATCCATGTTTGCCTGTATGGAGAGAAAGTCGTATTAATTGCAACTCATTTCTTTATATTATGAAATTGTGCGATTTGTAACCAACTTTATTTGGTTTGTCAGAGTTTACTAATCTACCCATTATTTTTCAATATCTTTTTGATTTATCATATGCGCGATTGATTTCGGTTTTAGTTATTAACGGATGTTTCGTTTTCTGCGTGTCGGTATTATTGTACGGATTGTACGGATTGTTCATTACGCGCATTTTCGCTATTATCTGCGGTTGGTAGGAAGCACAGTTTAACGAGCGGTCTGGTCAGCGTTCCGTTTTGAGTACGGAGATCAACTACTCGGATATGACCGTCGGAGCCATGATGAAGCTTCTCTATGCGACCAAGCCGCCAATCTGTAGGGGGGAGACAATCGTCGCGTATTTGGACAAAATCTCCAAGCTTTGGCGCCTTTTAGGGAGTTTTCCAGCGGTACCTTTTGTGAAGGTCCTTTATATACTCCTCCTTCCATCGGCGGCTGAAACCATGATGGAGAATTTTAATTCTTTCCCATCTATTTAGTAAGAAAAGCGACTCCACGCTTGGCTCAGGTATGGCCAGAATGGGTGCTCCTTTGAGAAAGTGCCCTGGTGTAAGAGCTGTTAGATCTGAGGGATCTTGCGAAAGTGTTGTCAATGGCCGTGAATTGAGAACGGCTTCAATGCGAATTAATAATGTGGTAAATTCTTCTTTTTTAAAATGGGATTAAAAGTTTTTTATCGCTGATTCCCATAAACCACCCATATGAGGAGCGCTTGGAGGCTTAACAGCCAGTTAATGCCTTGTTGTGCGTACTTTTGTACAATCTCAAGTGAAACTTGGTTGATAAAGTCCACTAACGGGTTTTCAGTGGCTCTTTGAGCTCCTATAAATGTCTTGCCATTGTCGCTCATGAGTTTTGACGGAAAATCACGTCGTCCGACAAAGCGAGCAAATGCCGCAAGAAAAGCTTCTTTTGTCAGATTGGTACATAGCTCGAGGTGTACTACTTTTGTCGTAAAGCAGACAAAGACAGCTATGTAGCCTTTCATTAGTGTGGGAGACCTTAACATGGATGCCTTTATTTGAAAAGGCCCAGCAAAGTCGACACCTGTGATGGTGAAGGGCAGAGCAAAGTTGCAGCGTTCCGGTGGAAGTGTTGCCATAATCTACATTGGCATCTTTTGCTTATGCATAGTGCAGATCTTGCACGAAAAAATGCATTCCTTCATCTTTGGCTTGAGTCTTGGGATATAAAACTCTTGGCGGACTATTTGTTGCATGAGGCGGTGTTCTGCATGTAATAATAGTACGTGGACATAATTGAGATATAATGTGGCAAGTTGCGATCTCTCTGGTATAACAATGGGATGACGTTCGTTATACGTTAGGCTTGAATTGGCAAGCCGACCATTTGCACGAAGTAGACCCTTCGTATCTATGAATGGGTTTAGTACTAAGAGTGAGCTCTTTTTGTCAATCGGCTTCGATTCTCTTAGTAACGATATCTCTTGGCTGAAGTAGCGCGCTTGAGTAGATGCGATAAGAGCGACCTTTGCTTTTTGTAAGTCTAGGTGCGTCACTGTATCGCCTTGGGGATATACTGTGCGTATTCCCTTAATTCTTAGTTTGAGTCGCTCTATGAATTTGAGCATGTAAGCGATTACCCTGAGGGCTCGGAGGAAGATGAAAATCTCTCAAGGATGTCAGTATCATCCAATGTTATGTGAAAGGAGTCGATCTTTCGACTTTCTGGGGCAATAATATTGCGCATGGGCGATTGCGGCCAAGAATCGGGAGATTCCGCCAGAGGGTGGTGGTGGCAAGGTGCAGAGGTTTGCACCCTCTTGTACCTAGATCAGCAGGATTGTCAGCACTGGCTACGTGTCGCCAAGTGGCTGATCCCACTAGATCAAGAATTTGAGACGTTCGATTGGAGATATACGTCCTCCATGCATGTGGTGGTTTTTCCAACCAGGCTAATACAATCTCGGAATCGGACCAGAGATATAATTTATTTTTTGCCATATTCAGTTGCGTTTGCACTATGGATGCTAGTTTGGCAAGTAGTAGTGCACCACAAAGTTCTAGTCGTGGTAGACTTATTGTTTTTTGAGGAGCCACTTTTGCTTTTGCAACTTGTAAGTGGCTTGTGGTCGCCTTGTCGCTTTGTGTGCGAACATATATAGTGGCGCAATACGCCTTTTCAGAGGCGTCACAAAAGCCGTGTAGTTCGACTTTGTGCTCTGGGATATAATTAACCCATCTTGGGATTTGTATTTGTGTGATATCTTTTAGATTGCTCGCGAACTGGGACCACTTTTCTAAACGAAGTGGTTTTACTTGCTCGTCCCAGTCGGTACCATCTAGCCATAATCCTTATATCAGGATTTTGGCTTGTATCATAATTGGCGATAGCCATCCTGCGGGGTCAAAAAGTTTTGCCACAGAGGAGAGAATTTGGCGTTTTGTAATGGCGGATAGTGCGGATATGGACTCAGTTGTGTAGGAAAACTGGTCCGATATCGCATTCCATTGGATGCCCAGAGTT
This sequence comes from Bactrocera tryoni, assembly GCF_016617805.1. Lineage (NCBI taxonomy): Eukaryota > Metazoa > Arthropoda > Insecta > Diptera > Tephritidae > Bactrocera > Bactrocera tryoni. The sequence goes on from NW_024396093.1 coordinate 8,931, forward strand.
TTTGTTGTACTTTCCTTTTCGAAAATAAGGAAATTAGTGTCCAACAAATTTTCTTTTGGTATATTTTTTAATATAGTTGGGTGATTTGCCGTAATCTTTTTTAATGGAAACCCTGCGGATTTGAGGGCTTGGATTACTTGTGATAGTGATTCGTATGCTTGTGGAAGACTGTGACTTCCAGACAGAATATCGTCTACATACGTTTGTGTTTTTAACGCCTGGGTTGCCAGAGGAAATTCTGACTTGGAGTTTTCAGCCAATTCATGGAGTGATCGAATGGCTAAGTAGGAGGCACAGTTAACGCCAAAGGTCACTGTTTTTAGCTTGAAGTCGCGTAGTGGACTATTGGGGGATTTTCGGAAAATAATTCGCTGAAAATCTTGATCATTTTTACGTACGACTATTTGTCTATACATTTTTTCGACGTCCCCGTTGAATACGTATTTGAATATTCGCCGGTTTAGAATAAGTAGCATTAAATCAGGTTGGATCGTGGGTCCCTTAAATATGATATCGTTAAGGGAATTCCCCGAGATAGTGGATCTTGAGGAGTTGAAAACAACTCTTACTTTAGTTGTTTTTTTATCCGGCTTTACTACTGCATGATGTGGCAAGTAAAATGAATAGTATTTGCTATATATATATATATATTTCGCATGGGCTTACTTCCTCCATGTGATCTAAATAGAGGTATTCTGCCAACACACCATCATATTCTGGTTTTAGTTCACCTTTTTAAGCAGGTTTCTTTCCATACTTTGAAATTGCTGCATTGCAGAGGTGCGAGAGTGACCTAAGGCGATTGTGTTGGGAAATTGTTGTTTTAGTGGTAGTCGTACGACATACCGACCATTATCTGATCTAGTAGTTGTGGCTTTGTAAAAGTCTTCACAATACTGATCTTCTGGGGTTTTGATTGAAATTGGGGGGAGTTCTTCTATCTCCCAAAATTTTCTCAATTGTGAATTGAGGTACTCATTCGAGATTTCCTCAACTTGAGTTGTCATTGTTGTGACTGGTTCCGTAACTAGTCCACTTAGGATCCAACCGAAAATAGTCTTTTGTGCCAACAGTGTGTTTGAAATTTTCTCAATACCTTCGAGTATTATTTGAGGTATGAGATCGCTGCCCAATAGAAGGTCTATTTGAGCGGGGGTGTTGCAGTTGGGATCTGCTAACTTAAGGTGTGAAACCTTTTCCCCGCTTGCTATTTATATGATAGCTTGGTAACATATTGGTTAATTGCGGTAAGACTATAGCTTCTGCTTGTATTCTTATATCCGCTTGGGGGAAAATAGGGTAATGGGGCAGATTTTATTGAGTTTTGAACTACTCTTCCGCCCATTCCCGTAATTTCAAAGTTGGCTTGTCTTGTTGGCAGATTTAGCTTATTTTGTGCCCTAGACGCTATGAAAGATCGTTGTGATCCTCTGGTCTATTAGGCTCTGAGCTTAAACAGTTCTCCTCGATGCTCGATGAAGACGACTGCTGTGGGTAATAGTACCCTACTTTGATTTTCGCTGTGAAGCGTTTGAGTTTTTAATGCCTTTGAGCAGCATGGTGCTTCTTGGCAATTTTGTGAATTTGGCACTTCGGGATTTGTTGCTGCAACTAAACCCGCGGCTCTTTTGATATTTGCGCTGTTTGGGGGTAAGCTGGAAAAATTATTTATATGAAGCATCGAATGGTGTCGTTTATGACAATAGACGCAGTTAAATTTGCTTTCGCACTCTTTGAGTGTATGCGCATGTGACAGACAGTTTGTACAAAGTCTTTTAGTTTTTACGAAATTGTTGCGGTCGATAATATTCAATTTTTTAAATCTCTCGCAAGATTTGAGCTTATGCCCTCCTGTACATAGTTCGCATGATCGATATTTATTCTGTTCAGATGAGAACGATTGCGTTTTGAAGAAGCTTCTATTTAAATTGTTGTTGTTATTGGCTTGGGGCTTGTGGAAGCTTCTATTGAAGTCTTGCTGAATACCTTTTGATTTACTTGTATTTAGTTTTTTGTCTACCCTTTCTGCGATTTCGTATTGGGTAGTGAGAAAATCTTTCATTTGTTGCCACGTTGGGCATTTTTTACGTGATGAGAGCGATTGCTCCCACAATAATAAAGACTTTTCTGGTAATGCTGCTGTGCATATATTTACCAGTATAGGGTCCCAGTTGTCTGTGGGAATATTTTGGGTCGATAAAATCGACAAACAATTGGAAACAGTGGATTGAAGTTTGATAAATTCTTCACTGGTTTCCTTTTGAATTTTTGGCAAGTTCATTAGAATTGTTATCTGCTTATCGACCAATATTCGTTCATTCTCGTATCTTGATTTTAAAGCTTCCCAAGCCATATTAAAATTGTCGTCACTTAATGCGAACTGTTTTACTATGACGCCAGCTTGACCTTTCGTTTTGTATCGGAGGTGATACAATTTTTGTGCATTAGATAATTTTGGGTGGTTTATGTAAACGGCTGTGAACATGTCCCGGAAGGCCGGCCATTGTTCATAACCCCCATGAAAAATTTCTGTGTCACATGCGGGCACCTTGAGGTGGATGCCTGAACTTGCCTCGTGACTTTGTACTTGTGGCATCTCTACTCGCGGAAGTGGAGTAGGTGCAATTGCTTTAATTAGTTTCAATTGATCTATAATCATTGCTTTCGTTTCTTCAAATTGCTCTAAGCAATTTTCGTATTTGGCGTAAGCCGAGGATTTGAAATTTTCTGGTAGATCTGAATCATCAGATTCTACTATTGCGTCATAAGAAGCTTGGAGACGTATCCAAAAATTGTCCAGATTTTCTTTTTTGATTTCTAATGCCGATTCAGAATTATCTTGAATCGGCGAAGATGAAAATCGAGTGCAGTATTTAATAAAACTGTCACTCTCAGCAATAAATTTACTGTATGTAATGTCTTTCCCCCTTTTTTGTTTCGTAACACCTTGCTTTGAGCGTGTAGCTTCTGCAGGTGTACATGGACTTTTTTCGTCCGAAACCATTTTTGGAACTTTCAATAGTTGAGAAGATTTAGATTCTTTGGAATCTGTGTCCATTTATAACAAATTAAATTTTATCAAAAAAAATTTTCTATCAGTGTAAACTGATTGACTTTGAACGGAATTGCTGATTGCAAGTTTTTTGAAAATGCGAAAGTTTTTTTTGAAAATTGGTAAAATTGTAAAATGTTTTGTTTTATTTTATTTTGTTGCTCGTATTAAATAAAATAACGCGTTTCGTTTTAATTGATCTTGAAAAAAGTATAAAAGTATTACCGAATTTATTTATTTTTATTTTATTTTTAAAATATGCAATATTTATTTAATTTATTTGTTTTTTGTTTGTATGTCTTATAGGGTATACCTATAGACGAAAACGTTTGTATGTACTTGCAACTGAGTGCTCGTATAAGAGATCAGCGCTTTTTGTACATATGTATATACGCAATCCTGCTTGTTTTTGCTTATCAAAGAACAAGGGGTATTGCCGAAAATGTGCCAACTTGGACTTTGAACATGTAATTTAAATTGTTCGCAATAATTAATTATTATATTATTTATATATGTAAATATATTGTAATACTTTATACTTTTCCTACCGAACCGTTTAATAAGTATATAATATTTTGAGGTACCCTCGTAGGGTATAATCAACGTTCCGTATATAATTACTCATACACCTATGAGTACCTGTAAGCAGGAGTATTTTGTTTCTCCTTTGAGCGTGCGCGCATAGACGGAATAGAAAAACATCAAAGTAAAGTAAAATAAAATCGTTTGTGCACTTTGATACGCAAATGTGCACTCTCTTAATTTCCCGTAAATATGTATGTATGTAATTATTATTGTGAGCACAAGTTCCGGTATCGCAATTAGATGCTCTCCAACGAATGAGTATAGATATGTAAGTATGATGAAGAGTTGAAATATATATCTACATACATATGTATTGTATGCATGTAGATGAGCAAATATTCCGGGAGTGCTCTTGCTCTCAACGGATTAGTATGTACATATATATACGTATCATAAATTTTAAATAGATTAAAGCGTATATATGTATATTAAATTAGTGCATATATGTAAATATGTAATTTTCGCTTTTGGTATACACACGTATATATATTTTTTCGTTTGGTTGCCTTCACTTTAGCTTACTTATTTAAGGCAATCCTGCTTATTGCTTGATCAAGCATAAGGGGTATCGCCGGACACTTGTGCAAGTAAATACTTGAATTTTGTTATTTTTTGGTTGGGGATATTTTGTGTTTTGACACACGAAGGTAAGCAGTAAATGGCAATCAAAACATTTATATATTTCAATATATATACGGTTAAAACCCAACTGTTTGCGGTATTTCCGATTTTATCAAAAGTTACTTATAACTGTTTGATAACCGGTATATATATATTTTTTTTTTTTGTTTTTGCGAAACCAATAAATAAAGTGAGAATAACTGGATGAGTTATTCTATGTAAGTTAAATGAATTTGTCACAAATTTTTACCGTAATAATACATAGTACATATATGCAAAATTGAGAGTTGAAAAAAATGAAATACTAAAAGGAATCGATACGACTCACTTTGATATCCGTCATGGGATTTTGGGGATTAGTGATGGCCAAATTGTGGGTCGGACGGCTTTTGTCCTTATAATCCTGCCCTGGGATGATTCGGTTGGTTCCTTGTTTGCTGGCTTGTTGTTATTTGTCTGTTGTTTTATACCGCGCCCGTTTTATATTAATATGTATTTTTTATATACACATATGATTATATATTCGCGCCCGCTGTTTTTTATTTATTAGTTAGGTGGTTTTGATTTCTTTTTTCCGCGCCCGTTTTTTTTTTTTTTTTTTTTATTGAACTGCTAATTTTTTTGTTTTTGTTCACCGTACTGTGATGTATGTGTATATGTATATGTATTCTTGTTTGATTTTAATCGCTTTGTTTTCCTGGTTTTGTCACTACCCAAACTGTGTTGTAGTCACTTTTAACACTTATACTTTTTTTTTTTCACTTTTGGCTGTATAATTTTGTTTCAAATTTTCGCCATTTTATTCTTATTATTATTATCTTTTTTTTTTTTTTTCTTTGTTTCACAATAGTGCCATTCAGAATGGCTCGAAGGACCATATATAAATTAGTACTTACTGTGGTACCCACTCCTTTGAGAATGAAATATATATTTTCTTTTTTTGGTTCACTTCACAATGGTTCGTAACTTTTATTGAGGGATAAAAAACGTTATAACAAGGATCTTCTGGTCGGATACCAGTGACGGTGACAATGTATATGAAAATAGATGATGTACGGTCGCTGTATTGAACTCGTGGACTCCCTGGTCGGGTACCAGTGGAAGTGTGCAGGTTTTCTACTGCGCGCCGAAGATGATGAAAAGGTAGATATGTATATAAAACCGTGGAGCGAAAATGATGAAAACTGAGTATATATAATCGTGGAGCACTGGCCGACACTGATGAAAACTGAGTATATATAATCGTGGAGCACTGGCCGACACTGATGAAAACTGAGTATATATAATCGTGGAGCACTGGCCGACACTGATGAAAACTGCGTATAGATCAAACTGATGAAAACTGCGTATGTATCAAACTGATGAAAAACTGCGTAAATATCAAACGGATGAAAAACCGCGTATATGTCAAAACTGATGAAAAACTGCGTATATATCAAAACTGTGTACGGAAACGTGCGCCGATGTGCGTAGCTTGGAAATCGCGATCGAAAAAGGGCCGACTGCTTTCCGGACGAGCCCTTTTGTTTGCTCGTTGGGCTGTGGAGAGTTATGCCAGTGTTGCTTTTGAGTGGTGTGTGGGAAATCTGCTGTCTCCAAGTGTGGAGAGTGTGCCAGTGTTGCTTGTGAGTGATGTGCTGTGTTGCTTGTGAATGATGTGCTGTGTGGTGTAGTGGCGCGTCAGGGCGGGAAGCATAACTCATTTAGCCAGTTTTATACCTAAATGTAAAATTGTGGAATTTTTCCAAATGCACTGCCGTTATGGCTTTATGCCAACTTGAGTAAGATGAAGAAGGTTAATTAACTTGAATATGTGACGTTAATGATTTGAATCAACTCGATATGGATTGCTAAATGTTTAAATGCAGGAAAATCGGTTTTATACCTAAATGTAAAATTGTGGAATTTTTCCAAATGCACTGCCGTTATGGCTTTATGTCAACTTGAGTAAGATGAAGAAGGTTAATTAACTTTAATATGTGAAGCTAATGATTTGAAGCCATTCGACATAGATTGCCAAATGTGTATATGCAAGAAAATCGGTTTTATACTTAAATGTAAAATTGTGGAATTTTTCCAAATGCACTGCCGTTTTGGCTTTATGCCAACTTCTGTAAGATGACGAAGGTTAATTAACTTGAATATGTGAAGTTAATGATTTAAATCAACTCGATATGGATTGCTAAATGTTTAAATGCAAGAAAATCGGTTTTATACCTAAATGTAAAATTGTGGAATTTTTCCAAATGCACTGCCGTTTTGGCTTTATGCCAACTTCTGTAAGATGACGAAGGTTAATTAACTTGAATATGTGACGTTAATGATTTGAATCAACTCGATATGGATTGCTAAATGTTTAAATGCAGGAAAATCGGTTTTATACCTAAATGTAAAATTGTGGAATTTTTCCAAATGCACTGCCGTTTTGGCTTTATGTCAACTTGAGTAAGATGAAGAAGGTTAATTAACTTTAATATGTGAAGCTAATGATTTGAAGCCATTCGACATAGATTGCCAAATGTGTATATGCAAGAAAATCGGTTTTATACTTAAATGTAAAATTGTGGAATTTTTCCAAATGCACTGCCGTTTTGGCTTTATGCCAACTTCTGTAAGATGAAGAAGGTTAATTAACTTTAATATGTTAAGTTAATGATTTGAGGCAACTTGATATGGATTTTTAAATGTTTAAATGCAGGAAAATCGGTTTTGTACCTAAATGTAAAATTGTGGAATTTTTCCAAATGCTGTGCCGTTATGGTCTTATGTCAACTTGAGTAAGATGAAGAAGGTGTTCGGAGCAGCTCCTTTCACAATGGAACTACCAATAATGAGTAGCATTAATCGTAAGTTATTATTTATACTTAAGTTTTACTAAACTTATATGCACACATATATTCTACCCAATGTGGTGAGAAAGCATTGTAAATATTT
>NW_024396094.1:0-91729 GCF_016617805.1 Bactrocera tryoni
TTTTTTGTTGTTGTCATTGTCGGCATTCATTGTAAATCTGTTCACAAGCTGTTAAATATGACAAAGGCAGAGGTGAATGTTGCCGCATGAGTTTTGGGTTCACAGCGTGTGTTAAGGAGGTGTTTACTGTTATATGCTTTGGTGTTGTTTTTTACTCTTGTTTTCATTTTGTTCTTAAGTAGGCTTTTGACAATCAAATAAAATAAAGTTATGGTGAAAATGAAATGGAGATTTTTTTTTTAATTGTCAGTTTAGTCCGCTACCAATCGCTCCATCTTTAGTAAGCTAGCAGCTACTACTTTCGCATATATAATTTCACGCATTCGCTCAAACGGTTTCGTGAGTTTTATAGACCTTCCAGGTCCAATATCATTTTGCGCTCAGATTCTTAAGGTTTCTGTTTTCATTTCGCCAGCTTGAAAGTATTAGAAAAGTTTCTTCTTTTTATTGATCAGATACTCGACATTTTTTTTCTTTTTTACTGTCGTAAATACAGCTTACGCGGTTGTAGCCGAATTAACAACAGCGCGCCAATCGGTTATTATTTTCTCAAGGTGGCGCCTATTGGTGATTCCAAGCGAAACCAGGTCTTTCTAAACTTTGTCCCTTTGACTGAGTAGAGGTCTTCCTCTTCCTCTGCTTTCCCCGGCGGGTACTGCGATGAAAACTTTCAGAGCTTGAGTATTTTCGCCCATTTGGACGACATTACCTAGCCAGCGTAGCCGCTGTCTCTTAATTCTCTGAACTGTATCAATGGCGTCGTATATCTCGTACAGCTCATTGTTCCATCGAATACGGTGTTCGCCGTCGCGAATACGCAAAGTACCATAAATCTTTCGCCGAACCTTTCTCTCGAAAACCCGTAATGTCGACTCATCAGATGTTGTCATCGTCCATGTCTCTGCAGCATATAGCAGGGCGGGTATAATGAGTGACTTATAAAGTTTGGTCTTTGTTGGTCGAGAGAGGACTTTACTCCTCAATTGCCTACTCAGTCCGAAGTAGCACCTGTTGGCAAGAGTTATTCTAAGTTGGATTTCGAGGCAGATGTCGTTGTTGGTGTTGATGCTGGTTCCAAGATAGACGAAGTTATCTACGACTTCGAAGTTATGACTGTCAACTACGATGTGGGAGTGAAGTCGCAAGTGCGACGACTGTTTTTTTGATGTCAGGAGATATTTCGTCTTGCCCTTGCTTACTACCAGACCCATTTGCTTTGATTCCTTATCAAGTCTGGAGAAAGCAGAACTAACGGCGCTGTTATTATGGCTAGTGACATCGCTGTCATCGGCGTACGTCAGCAGCTATACATTCCTACTGAAGATGGTACCTTCTCTATTTAGTTCTGAAGCCCGAATTATTTTCTCCTGCAGTAGATTGAAAGAGTCGCACGATAAAAAGCAGACGTGTCTAAAACCTTATTTGGTATCGCACGGCTCGGAGAAGTCCTTTCAGATCTTGACGGAGCTCGTAGTGTTGTTCAACGTCAGATTACAGAGCCGTGTAAGTTTTGCGGTGATACCAAATTCAGACATCGCGGCATAAAGGCAGCTTCTTTTCATGCAGTCAAAAGTAGCTTTGAAATCGATAAAGGTGTATTGCGTTTCGACTCTCTTTTCACGGGTCTCTTGAAAGATTTGAAGCATTTTGAATATTTGGTCAGTTGTTGAATTTCCAGGCCTAAAGCCCCCTTTATAACCTTTAATCTTTCACACAATACACTCGATAGATAGATATAGACGATGTTGTAGAGGCTTATCCCATGGTAGTTCGTTAAGATAGTTAGGACCCCTTTTTTATGGATTGGGCTGAGCATACTTAAATTCCAAACGTCAGACATGCTTTCACATTCTAAAACTTGATTGTGTTATGTGATTACAGTCGAGCTGAGATGTTAGATCCGATTCATGATTATAAGGTTGGCCTATAGTCGTCTTTTCCAGTCGTGTCAGCATGCTGCAGATGGAAACTTCAAGTCTCGCGAGGCCGGCATCCACTTGATTCTTTTATCTAAATTTAGTTAGTTAGTCGGCCATTAGGGGGGGTATCGAATCGTACCATTTGGAAGCTGGAATTTTTTCTTCCATAGCCAAATCGGTAAATTAGTATTTTTTTAAGTGTTGCACTAAATCCTACGAGAACTTTTTCTCGTACACTCCCAAAGTTGTACGCTGTCTGTCATCGTCCATGTGTTTAAGAGCGTTAGTTTGGCTTCTAAAATTTAATTGCTAATGCTGCTAGTCCCATCTTAACATCTGTCAGTCTTAAAACTTTTAGGCCATTTACCAATGTAACCTGGCCTAAAAGTCAATATTGCCACATTAAAGAATTTATAGGCCATATGTTTCTGGAATCATTATCATTTCCTGTATCTCCCACTAGAGCATAGCATATCATAATTTTGCTCCGGATTTATATTTATTGCCTACGAGCAAAAGCCAATACATCTCAATGTTAACTTCCGTACATGCAGCTTATACATAAATACAGTTGCATAACCTGCTCTCTCATGCCCATAGCCTGCAATATATTCGACAGTAATTAAATATACATACCTATTTCGAAATGTATTTCAATTAATTTGAAATGCAAAAACGTGACAAAGCGTAAGCTAAGCGGCGCAGGAGAGAGAATGCTGTGGCGGCCTCGATTCCAATTAAATTAGATTTATTGGTTGGCATTTATGCCAACGTAAGCACATACATACAAATACTTTAATGCTGTTTGTCAAATGCCACAACAGCTATGCGCGCACATACAATTTTATTGAATTAAAATGGACGTGTTTATAATTATTATTTATATTTATCTACATATTTGTATAACTAATTGGGTTATTGTTGATGGGCTTAAAAATTATTTCGTTTCATTGAATTAACTACGCTTGTATGTAACTTCTATTACGTAAGAGTGACCGCTAACTGCTGCATAACGGTATCATCGTGGTGGGTGTCCAACCGTTTTCGATTATGTGTGATGTGAGTGGTTGGATGTGGCATATCAAAGCTTTTAATATATGCTATAAGCATATAAGGAATAATAGGGACAATGATGACAGTTCGTAATTCATGCTGCGCTTTAGGAAAGTAGGTTAAATATCATGTTTAAGACCACTTTTCGTTCTTAGTTTATTTATTTCGTTAATCCAACATTCAGCCAGTCCAGACTAATATAAAATGGTTCCAATCTAAAATCTGCACTATGAAACATAATTTTAGACGAAGCTTAACAAGCATACTTCTTGACACTTAACTCGCTCGTAAAATATTATCATATAGTTCATTTATATTACAGTTAAATAGAATAATATTAGGTAGTCGCAAAAGTCTTTTCGTATTTCTAATCAAACTTCAACTAATTTTTTGATATTTACATATACTAATAAATAAATTCATCCAGTTTTCCGCTGGAGACATTATTCCATCAGTGTAAATCGAAATTTTGAAATTTCCAGAAAGGAAGCGAGTGAACCATTTGATACAGCATCGTCTCCGTAAACTTCACAAATTTCATTGGTGGCTTGCGTGGCATTCTTGCCGTTTTTATACAAACTTTTCAAAATATAGCGAATTTCTTCATTATTTTCACACATTTTTGAACAGCTGTAACTTTTTTTCAACTTCCTCGAATTCAATTAGTTTTTGGTTAAATGATGCTTAAAACCTCACCTTTCCAGCCCTATATGGTATGACACAATGTGATTGGTAGCACTGGAAATATACGACTTCAACTTCATCTATTGACAAAATACGAAAAGACTTTTTCGACTATCCAATATCATATGTGTTTCAAAGAGCAAGCCCTACGATAAGAGCGATGTACTTTATTGGCTTTGCAAATCCAAAAACTTCGAAAAACATTCAAGCGAGAAGGTTATTGCTTACAATTTGTACTGCGGGAGCAACCCCGTTTAAAGGACATACTACAATATACAAGTATAGTGTTCCAATTTTTATCTCATAAAAGTTGAAAGTGCTGTGAAATGTATGAACGCCGAGTCTTATAATCTCGCTAAATTGTTACCGAAAATCAAACTAGTTGGAGGCCTAAACGATCTGGAACATTTCTAATGAAAGGATAGAGGACTTTGGCTTTCAAAAATTAAATTTCATACTAAACCTGGTGCTATATATAATGCATAAAAAGGTGTCATTAATAAAGAAGAAAACCCAAACCAAATTTATTCCGCCTTCTGAAGGAAATCTGATTTATTCTTTTTAGAAAGTGGCGTTTTCGTAGTTTTAAAAATATAAATATTTCTATATGTATTAGGTTGCGCGTTGTTTTCCAAGTTGATTTATTTATTGCAATCGACCTCTGAGGTTGAATTTTTTCTTCTAAAAGAAACAATTAAGCAGCGCAACAAAGCTCTTTGTTTGTTATTTACATCGTGTCTAAGTCTTTTTAATATTCGCATCTATTTAACATGCATTTTTTAATATTTTGCACTAAGCAAGCAAAAAGAAAAAGTAAAATTCGCATTTCAAATTTTCGGCCCAAGAAATAAAGTTTGAATGCTGTTTCCACAAGTACATTTCCTTACAAGTTATCAAATGGCCTAAACATTCATACAATTGCCTTATAAATTATGCGTTGCTCATACGACATGGCGCACTTTAATGACTACAGTATGTACATTTGAAGCATTATTTTAACAGATTGTAATTTTTAAATGAATAATTTTTTTTGAAAGGAACTAAGCAGATATTTTTTTTTAATCGGAAATTTTTTCACGCGAATATCGTTTCTTTGGGCTTGGTTAATAATGGTCACTCTAAAATATATACACACATATGTTTGTTATACTACTGTGATCAAATTGAAAGGCGAATTTTGTCCATTTCATCTCTTTCAAAGTAAACCCCTAGCGCTGCAATACACTTATGCCAACGAATTTTCCTGTCATCATAGCATTTGGAAAAATCCTCCGTCATGATGGCTTTTATATCCTCAATACAGTCAAAACGTTGTCCTCGGAGTGGTCATGTGAATTTGCTGAATAGCCAGAAACTATACGAAGGTAAATCAGGCGAATGCTGTGGTTGCGGCATGATACGAGTATTAGCCGAAAACGTGGCGAAATGATCACGCATAACCAACGCAGTATGAGATGGTGCCTTATCGCTCTTCTTTGTTCAATAAATTCTGACATAGTAAAAATCGAAGAATTCACTTTTAGAGCCTCACAAAACAACGCGTATCTCAAATAATAATGACTATTTTGACGTGAAATTTTGCATAAATGTCACCAACAGAACTACCAACTTAGAGATAAAAAAATTTGCCGATTCGAAAAACACGCGAAGTATAAATTAAAAATTGATCACAGTAGTAAGTACACACCTACATAATATTGTGATTACACATTGTTAAACGTTTGCACTTTTGTTTTGTGCAAACATTGATTTCACTTGTTGCATGCAACAAATCCGTTTGATTGCTTTCACAATAAAGTCCAATCAAATCAGACTAAAATAAATTATACAAAATTAATAATGAGTACATATTGAAAATGTTGATCAGAGCATAATATGTTGTTTCAAAGCTCTGTTGCATACGGCGAATGTACTGACATGACAATATATAGACCATTGAAAATAATAACAGAACGGTTTTGATTTAACTGGATTTCAAAAGATTTTTTTTAAGTTTTTGCACGCGTGATGTTTTGCTTCAAGGCCTGAATCGAAGCAGGATTGTCCGCATAGATAGATCCAGAGTATTTCGACAGGAAAGAGTCTAACTGTGTGATATCACATTTTCTTGGTGGCGAATTGACCCGCACAAAATATGAAATCATGTACTCACCGAAATGTTCTCTCAGTAAATCCATTGATTGATGCGATGTGTGGGAAGTGGCCTCAAATAGTCGGTTATAATGGCATGGTTACGTTCTCACCGGCATCAATTGAAGAGAGCGTTGTTTTTTTTTGTTTTTGATGATATAATTGCTATTGAATCTCTTCGGCAATTGACAATTTGCTTGTCCACATACCCATTATGCCAGAAATAGGACTCATGGCTGAACCAAATTTGGTTCGAAATCTTTGGAACTTTTTGGAATTTTTCAAGGGCTTATAGAGCAGATCGATGTCGCTTTCAATTTAAGATCTCGACGAAAAGTGTGCCAAGTTCTTCCATTCGTCGGTCCGAGTTGCTTCAAATGGCGCCGAATCGGCTTTTCAAGGTCATCTTGTACGCTATCAGCTACGGCTGCTATATTTTCTTCTGTCAGCGGCTCTTGAGAAAAGTCCCTCTACGTGGATCACCCTTTAGTACTGTCTGCAAATACCAGTATCGGCGGTGCTTGAATGCGCACAGCAAAAGCTTAGCTTTGAAAGCTGCAAACAATGCAGAGACGTCGAGAAAACTTGGCCGACAATTAAAACAATCTGTAACAACCATTAAAACAGCAATGCATTGGCACTTTGCTTACGCCAAGCCTTTCTTAAGCTAAGCGTGGACTAAAAAGAACAAAAACAACAACTCCGGGAACAACAGCAAAGCGTGGAGCCTTAATACCTTCCACTTCAAGCGACGGCAGCGGCAGCGGCAACAATGTTGGCTAAGTGGCGAACGAATTTGCAATTCCGGAAAGTGTTGCCGAGTGTTGCGGATGCTGGAAGTAGCGAAAACAAGCGCAACAATAACAAGTAACGGTTTACTAGCAAAGGCTAGAAATAGCGGCGTACACGAATGTGTGTGCGTGTTGCAAGCTGTTAACATTACTGCGTTGCATAAATCTCAAAATCTCTTTCAGCGCGCGCGTGTGTGTGTGTGTGAATGTGTGCGCAAAAGAAGTGGCATGATGAAATCTTATGCGTTCGCAACCAATTTTTGTTTACTCGCCTTCTGCACTCGCCGCCATCGAACGACTCTAATACGTTTTCAAAGCGCAGAAAAGCCTCGCTATGGAGCTCGGGACAAAGTCCATTTCGCTTGCATTTTCGCGCATCTGCTTTTGTTGTGCGCTTTCTTGCTGCTCCCATGTACAAATACACGTATTATGTTTGTGTGTGTGTGTGTGATTTTTGTGTGCTTTTATGCGTTGCTCACTTTCGGCAAAGATAAATTAGTTGTACGAGCAACCAAACGAGATAAAGTTAGCAGTGTGAAGCCCACTGACAGCCAGTGTTGCCAACGACATACGCTGTACTAGCATAGCTTTGATGTTGCGAGTTGCAAGAACCAGTTTTCCAATTTCGTGCGAGCGAAGTGTAGCAAAAAAGACAGAAAAGCCAAAAAACAAAACAACAACAACGTTTGAAATAGTAGCTAACGCCAGAGCAGGCAGAGCCGCACGCGAAGGATGTGTGTAGAGGAAAAATGGCGAAATTTGTGGCGATTTATTGAAGCCAAGTTTAATTGCCACTTTGAAGAAGAATAACAGCAAAGCGAAAATAACAGTAAACTCAGGCAGCGCGTGTAATCTGTGGAATTGATGAAATGTGCTTTCCTAATGGCGGAAAAAAGAAATGTGTACGCTGCAAATTCAATATGAAAGACGACGTAAGCCGCTATGAGCACTAGTTCCACAAGCTAGAAAGGCTACAGAAAAAAGGGATGATAAGTCACAAGTGGATTTCGTTCGAAGAAAGATTACGAAAAAGCTCTCACACAAATTGCTTTTCTAAAAATAAAACAAAAACATCTATGCTGCACTTGGGCTAAGAATATCACGGATTTCAATTTATATATTCTTATTTGTCAGGAAAAATATTTAGCGCTTTAAGAGTTATTAATTTTTTTTTTTATTTTATGGTGAAATAATAAAAATTTAGAATAAAGAAGAAGTAATAAAGAATAAAGAGCGTTCTTTTTAAATCGTTTTCAAATACATTACACAAATTAACAGTTCAATTGAAAAGCCAAAGTTTTTTGGAAAAAAGTTTCATTTCGGGGATCACTTCTTCATTCGACAAAAATTTTTCAGCAGCGTGCATTCTTTTGAGGTCCGAGAACGGGAAATAGTAGCTGGGGTCCAGAATGAGTTGAATCGACTTGGTGAAAAACCTAGCACTTCATTTTTCTGCAAATGCGGCCGTTTTTCGGTGAATTCTTCGTTCGAATTGTCCAATAACGTTATTTAGTATTTGCTGTTGATAGCGCTTCCTTTTTCACGGTAGTCAATCAGTATTATTCCATGTGCATCCCAAAATACATTCGCCATAACCTTGCCAGTCAACAGCTTTGTTGTTCCACGCCTTGGAATGGGTTCATCGTGTGCAGTGCACTCGCATGACTGTCAACTGAACTTCGGTGTGAAATGATGGAGTCATGTTTCATCCATTGTCACATAGCGATGCAATAACTTGGGTTTCTTACGCTTGAACATCTCCAAACACTGTTCCGAATCAAAAACTCGTCGCTGGTTTTGGTCAAAAGAGAGCTCGCGCGGTACTTGGTATGCACAAAGCTTTCTCGTACTCGAAATTCGTGAACTTTAGATAATTTTGTTGGTGGCAACCACTTTTGGGCGAGACTCAAACGAAGGATCACCGTGGAGGTGCTTATTTCATCACGTCGTATCTTGGCATACTAATCCGTGATGATTAATTTTTTTAGGGCAGTGTCCGGAAACTCGTCATCAAGCCATAATTATGTTTCAACTGTATATGTTTCCTCTCAAAAACCAATTCAATTTACTTATTAGAACGTCACTTGAGGTTACAGAGTTTGTCCGGAAACTAATAGGACTGATTTTTTTTCCGCCGTGACTGTACTTCGGAGCTAACGAACGAGCGGCTGGTCAGTTGCCTCCGAGCACCTGGAGTGTTAGGCAAACATTTTCGTCGAAAATGCAGTGTTCCTTAGAGCAGGGTATACGATTAAATTCTGTATGAAACTCGGTAAACCTGCGACAGAGACGTTTATTATGATCGAGCAGGCTTACCCAGATGTTGCTTTAGCAAGAAGTGGTGTATTTCGGTGGCACCAGGCCTTTTTAGAGAGCCAAGAAATGTATATATTATAGAAGAGTCCATATTTGCAGCACCAGGATTTCATTGAATTTTTATAAGAGTTTTTATATGTTGCTGAAAGGTAAAAGCGATCTCCTCCCTTACAAATCCTTGCCAATATTTATCGAAATATCGGAGTGTGAAGCAACTGTTTCTATGATAAGTTCTAGCAGAAGGTACTTTAAGCTTTAGTGAAAATTCATTTTTATTAAATATTTGCATACTCACTGTTATTGGAGATTTAGCAAGGTGGTTTGTGCGATCTTAAAGTTGTGATTTTGTTTAGAAGACGAAAACAGGCTGGAAGGTTAAAAAAGTTAAAAGCTATGGAAGTGGAAGTATTGCTCTATAAAGATTATTGCCACACACAAGAAGAGCACACAAAACCTTTGGGAGTCAGTCAAGCAGTCATTTTAGAACGTTTAAAATAAGCCGTAAGTATTTAAACGCTAAGCTAAAATTGCTGTTACATGAATTGAAGCCCAGAGAAGCTCTAAAAAACGATAAAACGACAAAAAGAAGTCGTTTCTGTTACATATACATATATGAACTTGCGATGAAGAATGGATCTATAACAGCAACTATTAATGCAAACAACTACAAATATAAGAAACCTAGTCATCCAGCCAAATCAATGGCAAGGCCGATTACCTATGACATCAAGGAGGGCTTGATGTATTATAAATTCCCTAAACCCAATGAAATCATTAATGGGGAACACTAACGACAACAACTCATCAATATGAAGCGAGCGATTGCCAAAAAGCGATCAAAATTTTAAACTACATACAAGACATTTTCCATCATAACGCGGCTCGACTTCATGTTGCAATACTGGTTAAAAACTATTTGAAAAACGGAGGCAGGGAAAGTTTGGTCACACTCAACTTATAGTCCAGACATTGCCACTTCTGACTACCATTGATTTCGGTCGATGTAGAACGAACTCACTGGAATGCGGTTCAGATCAGTATCGGATATCGAAAATTGGATTGATTCTTGTTCTTCCGCCAAACCGATGCAGTTCTTTGAGGATAGTATTCACAAATTGCTGGAAGGATGGGAAAATGTTACAGCTTCAGATGGGCAATGACTTGAATAAATCTATTACGCTCTATTTTTATTAACAAAACCTCAGTTTCGGAAAAAATTAACCGCATGAATGTGGTTATATACTCTGGGCAAAAAATAGTAAGACTTTTAATTTAAATTTCGTCCGAATACGCAACGTGGAAATATTATTTTTTTGGTTAGTAAGGTGACTACTTTGAGGGAGTGATATAGATTTTGAAATATAAATTAAGAATTTTAAAATTATGAAGAAAGTCTTAATATTTTTTGCTCATAGTAGTGAACACAGATCGAGCGATATTTAGTTGTGAGAAAATGGAAGAAAGTAAATGTTTTAGTGAAGCTCGCTAAGCATTTTTCTCATTATTTACTAATAATTTTTTTCCCGCGCAGGAGAACCGTTTGTGCTACCCTAGTAAAAATATGTAAATGCAAATTTGGCGATTTGGTGCTTACAAAATGCACACTAACACACTCTTATAAGTAGATTAGTTATTTGAGCGGCGCCTTAAGCAAAAGTGCTACAGCACAACAACTACACCAACAATAAATTGCGAAGGAAACAATCAACAGCTGTGCCAAACGGCTGGCTGTGCAGAAAGTTGCAACATTAAAAACTCATCACGCCAAAATATGGCAGTCACACCGCCACTGCTAACGGTGCTAACGAAGCACAAGCGGCACACATTTGCCGCTGTTGTTGCACTTGGCTTAAGTACATACACGCAGTGCGTTTGTTGATTGCTGTTGCTACAACTTAAACACAACTCGTTGCGAAAATATTTAATTCTAATAATTAGAAGTGACGCTGATATGCTGCAACAACGAAAAACACACACACCCCCACATACTCAAACAATTGCATACTTGCAACATGATTGTGCTGCAAGACGGCGCCTCCACATATGGGACACACTTTGACGAAGCACTCACACTATGCGCTACAGCTCCACATAAGCTGATGTGGCATGCAACAAACGCTTGTATGTAACTGTAACTACACACACACACAGATATATATATATATATAATTTTAGTGTTATTGTATGTGCAACAAAGTTCGTTTGCGTGTTTTAATTAAGTTGCCGTTATGCAAATACATGCGAGTGTATGCGCACAGCAGCATGCATGCAACAACCGTTGTTGCTACAAGCAATTTAAACACTTTCAGCGAGAAGCTGTATTTGCCGCGCTACAAGTGTCGAAGTAAAACATTAGCAAAGCACACACACACACACACAGGCACGCTGAAATAATACAAATGTCGTTTGCGATAATTCTGCAACAAACCGAGTAACAACAACAACAACCACAGCGGCAGCATAAACAACATGCTGCCAATAACAATGCCACAGCATGCAGATTCGAACAAAAACAATGAAGTGTTAAATGTAATTTGCTGATAAATACACAGACGCGCACACACACACCCGCATACAATCATACAGTTATCTACATTTGTCAATACACTTACACATATACACGCCACATCGAGTGCCCTGCAAATACACCAACGTTGTTGCATCAACAAAATGCTGTTTACTGTTGTTGTGCCAACATTAGCAACAACAACAAAACTAATAACACTCTTTTTACCGCTTGCATTTCGAGCCTTCGTCTAAATTGCAACTTGCCAATATCGTGCTTTGGCACACAGAGCAGCTTTGCGTTGAATATTGCAGGCGTGGCGCATTGGTTGCGGATGTGGCACGCAAAATGGAAATGAAAATTGTTGAAAAATTAATTATTCAAACGGATTTGGTAGTAAGTGTTGTCGTAACTACTGCTGGTTGATAAATGGTTGGCACTAAAATGTATGTATGTGTGCGTATGTGCGTGCAGAAAAGCTCTTGCTGCCCAAATGGGAAATCTTTGGATGTATTGGCAAAGAGTATGGCAATATTAAACGCGAAATCAGATCAGTTACCTGGAGATTATGAGAAAATATCAGGGAGATGAAGCCAATACTTATATAGGTATAATATCGAGACACTTCTTTGGATCAATCACGTTCAAAGGTTGATGTTCGGGTAATAGTAAAATGTCTCTATTTTCTCGGTCTTGCGCAAGAAAGTCCTAACTTACGTCTTTCAACTGAGTCGACATATAATTTTTTTGCTAGTACAAAAAAAAAAAATAGCAGTACCCAATTTATTGATATACCTCCTCATCAGATGCTAAAGAAAACGAACACCCATTGTTGAGGCAACAATTTAGAAATCGGCTTACCAGCTTGAAACGCTAACGTCACAAGGTTAATGTGGAACTTTCTAGTTCTTGATAAGAATTCAAGTCCTGAAAAAGATTAAAATTAATATTGGGGAGTAAAAAAAGGCTTTTCGTATTTTGTCAATAGATGTCGTTGCAGTCAGATTGTCTCATATCATATAACGGTGGAAAGCTGAGATTTTAAGCTTCATTTGACAACAAAAAAATTAAATTCGGGGAAGTTTAAAAAAAGTTACAGCTGTTCAAAAATGAGTGAAAATAATAAAGAAATTCGCTATATTTTGAAATTTTGAAAAAGTCGAGGAAGTTGTGGAAAAGATTGACGAGGACTTTCACATAAGCAGCCATGGCATCGCTAAGGAACTTAAAATTCATCATTAAACTATTTTTATTTTGTTTTGAACTATTTAAAAAAGACTGGCTTCAAAAAGAAGCTCGATGTTTAGGTACCACACAAATTGTGTGAGAAAAATTCAACGATTCTTTGCTGAAACGAAATAAAATCGAACAGTTTCTGAAGCGAATGGTAACAGGAGACAAAAAGTGGAACAAACACAATAAAAATGTGGGAAAAATATCACGGTCCAAGCGTGGTGAAGCTCAACAAATGGTCGCAAAGCCTGAATTGACGCCTCCAAAGGTTATGCTGAATGTTTGGTGAGATTGGAAAAGAATCATCCACTATGAGCTGTTCCAACCTGGTCGAACTATTGATTCTACGTTTTACTGCCAAAAACTGATGGGATTGAAGCAAGCAATCAAAAAATAATGGCCAGAACTGATCAACAAAATGGGCTTCTCGACAAAAACTGGAAGAGCTTGACTGGAATTTTCCACATCGAATAGATTTTCTGATCTGCATTCCTTTTAAAAGACTTGTAGATGAAAACAAAAACGAAAACATCAAAGAAACTATGGAAGTTTGTGCAGACAACTAACTGAATATGAATGAACTCAAGACATCAAAATAGGCTCGGGCTGATTTCATTGATTGGCAACGCGCTAGATAGTAGAGCTCGGAAAACGAAATTTCGTATTCACGCTCAGATCAATTTTGTCTCGGACTGGTGCATTTAAATTGTTGGCGCTAGCCGAATTGTTACCAATTTTTTACCTAGATTAATACAACCTTTTTCTTTGCGAAGTTTGATCTCCACTTGTCAATTAGTGTCTGTTAATAGCAGCAAAAAAAAGTTAAAGAAACAGTGTTTAAAAATCGTCAGGTTGGCATTATGGCATATCAGAAGATCACAAAATCTCTTCTGAATCGACTCAACAAATGTTGGTTAAAGTTTAGGGTATTGTACGTGTCTATAGGAAAATACCTGACTCTTTTACAAAACCGACGTTAATTATAGGTCGTAAAAGAAATGCTTGACAACGTGGTTGATGACCCTACATTCATCAAACGTCGTTTACTGCTGACGAGACGAGGACATATGAATAAGGCGAAACTGTCCAACATTCTAGTGATTGGCGCTTCAAAAATGAACCAACACCAAAAAAAGTAAAATTCGCTGATAGAGCTGATGGCCATCCAAGCCATAAAAAGAAGACTATTTTGAAGGCGATAACTAAGATTTGTTTTTTTTTGTGTTTGTGACTCCGGGAAAAGCGGTATACTCTACCTCAACAACCAAAAAACAGATTTCATATACTCATATCTTAACCAACTCTACTATATTCAACACAAGGTAATTTTAAAGTTCTTTCAATATTGGCGCAGTTTTAAGACTTTTGAATGCACTTGAGGCTCTGGAATTATTCAAGATGATCAACTGGTATTATTGTCTTAGAAGTGATTTCAATACTCAACTAATTCTTGCCGTTTATCTCTCTCGTATATATTTAAAAAAACTGAAAGGAATCCACCTAGCTCTTTCTTTATAAATATCACTGTTCTTAGCTATATCTTTTTAATTGTTTTAAAGCTAAAAATGACCACCTAATTTTTCACTTATAAATAATGATAAAAGGGTGACATCATTTTCAACGCTTCCTCCATTTCCTACTGGGTACACTGAACATAGTACAAGCAAAGTGTTGTTATGAATTTGATCAAGGTAAATGCATAAAGAAGACGATTTTCTGATAGCAAGGTAAAGCTTCTCAAAGCAATGCAACTTAAGAGGCGACTTAGTATACCCCAATGAATGTGTAGCTCGGTACAGCGGCACAGTACACCCATATCTACATAGAAAGGGTATTTCTAAGACTACAACAAAACTGCATACAAATGAAGGAGCTCGTTTCATTTGCACTAAGCCAGTAGCCACAGTAATTTGCATTAACAGAATTAAGCTCTTTTGCTGTCGTAAGTGCATCTTTATGTATGTGTGTGATAAGAAAATGTGCTTGAAAATAAAAAAACCTCAAGATTAAGATTTAAAAATTCACCTAGCAAGAGAGCACGATAGCAGTTTCCAGTCAAGAAAAGTATAAAATTACGCCAGTAAAGATAAAGAAGGTATAAAATTAATAGAAAAGGTTTTTTTCTAGAGACTTTGAAACTAAGAATATGTAAAAAAAAATTACTCGCTTATGAGTTTAGATAATTAAAGCTAAGTTAATAGAGGAAACCAAGTGATAGCAACATAAACTCAAAGTATTTTTTTAATACTGTCTTAAATTACTTATGTCGCATTTGCAATTATTAAATAAGTTACATGATTTTTCGAACTATAGTCAAGGTGGCAACCTATAGCTTAAAATTTGTGTCAAAATATTTTTAATTCCAATTCTAAAAACATACATAGTTATTTTTGAAAAACTCTTCACTTGTTGTATAACTGGTCTATAGTTAAAAAATATTTTCTTTTGAATTATGTGGCAACTCTAAAAATTAGTGTTGTCACACAACTTTGCTCCTTCCTTCTGGTCTTTAACTTAAAATTAATTTTAAAATTTTTTCATTCATTTCATTTCACATGAGGTGACTTTAAAAATTTTTTTTGGTAGAGAATTAAAGAATGTTAAAAAATTCCTCTTGTCATATAGTCCATAGATTAAAGTTTTTTAAAACAATTTTTATTTCGAATTATATGGCAACTCTAAAAAATTGGTTCGTTAGCAAAGTTGTGCTTCCAAATGTATATAGTTTAAAATGTATTTCAAAATTATTTTAATGTCACATAAGCTGGCAACTATAAGAAAAATTTTTCTAAGAAAATTCCTCTCTTGTCATATAATAATAATAATACCCAACGATTACCCTCCTCCCGCCCAACCGACGCGAGGGGCGCAATCCGCGAATGAGCGGAATTAGCCGAGTCATAAAAGGCAAGAGAGTTTTAAGCGTTGCGATCTTAAGCTGCTCAGCTACAGAAACAAAAATTTCAACAGCCGAAATTAAGAATTAGATTAAAGTTTATAATTATTAAATGTTACTTGTTAAGAGTAGACAAAATAATTTTTTTAATGGTAAAGAGTGAGCCTGTTAGATCAAATGTGCTGGAATGAAAATTGAAATCATGACATATACGGCGGAATGGTTCGTTTAACTCAAAATTTGTTCTAGAAAATTTTAAAAGTAAGGGTCTAAACTGCCTGGTAGGGCGAGCGGGAACGTTAAATTAATATCAGATAAGAGAGATGGGCTAGAGACTGACCCATTCATGAGTTTTACAAGAAATATTATACCAAGCATCTCCCTACGACTAGCGAGTGTCGGGAGATTTATAAGTTTTAAACGGTTAATGTAAGGGGGAAGATTTAAACTGGAATCCCAATGCAAATGATTTAAGGCAAAAAGTAAAAATGTTTTTGAACGGACTCTAACTTATCCGAATGGACTTGGTAACTAGAGGTTCCAAACCAGCAGAAGCATACTCCAATATAGGCCTCACCAGAGATGTAAAAAGAATTTTTGTGGTAAGCGGATCTCTAAATTCTTTAGACCAGCGTTTAACAAAACTAAGAGCGCCTTTAGCTTTAAAAACCGTGGAAGATACGTGAAGATTAAAATTGAGTTTGGGGTCCATAGTTACTCCCAGATCAACAAAACTGCATACTTGCTCCAACCTAAAGTTTTGTATTGCGTATGAGGTAGGGTCTACAGCTCTACGTGAAAAAGCACATCGTTTTACATTTTTTAGGTTCAATGGCATGTCATTTCTATCACACCAAGAAACTAGGTTGTTTAAGTCTGTTTGCAACTGACATCTTTCGCTGTTTGAAGTATATGTTTTAAAAAGTTTTACATCGTCAGCATATAATAAAACTTTTGAAAACTTAACAACAGATGATATGTCGTTAATAAATAACAAGAACAGAATTGGACCAAGATGGCTACCTTGAGGAACGCCTGAAGGAACATTGATTATGTCAGAAAAAGTATCTTTAAATATGACTTGTTGAATTCTATTACTAAGATAAGAAGCAACCCATTTTAGAAATATTGGTTGAAAACCAAGAAGATCAAGTTTATTCAAAAGAATTGAATGGTTTACTTTATCAAAAGCTTTACTAAAAAACAAATTACAAATTAGTTGTGGTAGATTTCCCTTTACGAAAACCGTGCTGAGAACAAGAAATTAGTGGAGAGATCCGGAAGGTTATGTCGTCTGTTATAATTGCTTCAAAAAGTTAAGGTATTGCAGACAACTTTGCTATTCCCCTATAGTTTTCAATAGATGACCTAAATCCACTCTTATGTAAAGGAATTATAAATGACTTTTTCCATATGGATGGAAATAAGCCTTGCTTAAGAGATGAGTTAAATAGTTTTGTTAGGGGTTGGTATATATATTTGGCACATTTCTTAAGAAAGCATGAGGGAATCATATCTGGGCCGTAATTGTATGATTGTTCTAACATATTTAACTGATTTAAGACGTCTGCTTCGGAAATGGTAGGTGCATTAATGACAGAAATCGGACATAACTTGTGCTGATGCGGAACATTTTGTGGAGATTTTGGAGAGTAATTGGACCTAAAGAATTCAGCGAACATATTAGAAATGGTGTGATTGGCACTGGACATACTAGACTTATATTTCATAGCGGACGGAAAATTCGAAATCCTGCGTTTGGAGTTGACGAAACCATAAAACAATTTTGGATTACGTATAATATTATTTTTTACTTTATTTATATAATTACTATAACATATTTTGCTAAGTTCAGCAAATTGTCGACGCAATTTAGAATATTTTGAATAGTTAGCAACTAAACCAGTTTTTTTAAAAAGTTTAAAAGCACGAGATTTTCTATTTTTTAATTTACATAATTCTTTCGAAAACCATAAATTAGAACTAATTTTTTGAGTAACAACACACTTCGGAACATATTTTTCAAATAAGTTTACAATAGTTTCATTAAAGTGGGAGGCACTAAATTCAATATTGCCACTGTAATCTGGCCAAGTTATTTTAGAAAGTTCGTAATTAATCTTCTTAAAATTAGCTTTCGCAAAGTTGAACCGAAAACAAAGGTCTTGTGTATTATTATAAGCAAAGTTGGCTATGAATTCGATGTTAATTTCCAAAGCAGGATGATACGTGTCCTCTGGCCGAACTAAAGGATCACATCGGACAACAGAGAACATTGAAGCGTTGGTACATAGATTAAAGTTTTTTTAAAAAAATTTTTTCCTAATTAAGTGGCAACACCAAAAAATAGTTTTTTTCTGTTTTTTCCACCTAGCTTAATAGCTCTTGCGTAACATTTATTTTAAAAGTATTTTGAGGAAAATTCATCTATTGTCGTGTAGTCGATATCTTTAAAATTTATTTGAAAAATAATAATATTTAAAATTATGTGGGAACTCCAAAAAAAAAAAAAATAAGGAAACTTGTCATTTATCGTCTAGTCTACAGCTTAAAATTATGTTAAACTCTTTACCATTAACAACAAACATGTGGCAACCTTAAATACCAATACGGCATAATCTCTGCTAACTTCTTATGTACATATATTTTTAAAAATATTTGCTTAAACTTATTAATAAATAAATACATATTTAATATGTGTATATGCATATGTATACGTATGTATATATGTACAGTTGTCCACAAAAAAATAGGAGTGACCACATGAGAAAAACGAATTATTTGCACAATGTAATTTGCTAAAAATCTATTAGTACTTCCAGATTTCACTTATTTCAATTAAACATAAAAAAAATTATATCGAAGTTTATATCGAAAAAACTGAAAAACTAGTTCCACCAAAAAATGGAAGCATTTTATGTAGTACGGGACCGTTCTATAATTTTAATATGTAATGGTTCCAAAGTTTCCCAGCATATTAAAATAATTAAAATTTCGTTGACTAACCTCAATTTTTTTAACACAGCATCACATCTCCGAGGCGTGGAGTCTATGAGATCCTGGCAACGTTTTATTGGTATTCCTTTCCAAGCTTCTTTCACTACTTGCCATAAATCTCTCGAATTGGTTGGTTTCTCTTCAGCTACTTTCTTCTTGATATCTGTTCACAGGTTTTCAATGGGGTTGAGGTCAGGCGACCAAGCAGGCCACCACATAATCTCAACTCTGTTGGCCATAAGCCATTTTTTTGCGCACTTGTAGGTATGTTTAGGGTCATTATCCCGTTGATATACCCATATCAATGGCATATTCCATGAGGCATGTGTCAACATTACCTCATATAATACTTTGACCTATGCCCTTTGGTCCATGATGCCTTCAATAAGTGAATTGGATCAACACCACAATGTGAAAAACGACGGCGTACCATCATTTGGCATCGTTATGTACGAGTATAACGGTTTTTGTGCTAAACCGGCAATTATATTGTGAGTTAGGGGACGTCGGACAAAGCTCCTAGAGCCTGTACTACCAACTAACTCAACTTTGGATTCGTCTGACCACAATATGTTTCGCCATTTAGACGCGGGTCAGGAGCCCTGCTCTTTTGCAAATTGAATGCGGGCTTCCTTCTGCTTCGTTTTTAATGGGGGTCCTTTTCGTGGACTTCTAGCAAATAATTTGATCTGCTCCAAATGCCTACGAACAGTTTCAGTATGAGCTAACATATTTAGTTCGTCTTGGATGCTCCTGACTGAAGCAAAAGGATTCATTTTGCAACAACGTACTATATTGCAATCGTTTGCAGTGGATGTTTTGCGCTTTTATCTATGAGTTTCATTTTTGCTTCTATAATTTAAGGCATTTTCTATAATTTGAGGAGAGCATTTTACGATTTCTTTGATCTCTTTATAAGTTTTTCCTATTTTTCTCAATTTTTTTATCGTTTTCCGCTTTTCCTCTGTACAATGATTTCCTCTACCCACTGGAGAAAAACCCAGTACTTAAATAAAATAATAACTAATTTAAATTGTTGCTAGATTATGGAACTATACTTAATTTTCTAATTTTGTGAAAACTTTTTATATTAAGGATTATTTTGAAAACGAAATATCTAACACTCCTATTATTTTGTGGAAAGCAATAACAAGTGTCTCCGATAACTAGCAAAGCAGAAGTAGAAATACTTGTAGTATCCCGTTATGTGTACCCTTATTGTTTCGCCTCATTTACATGTGATTTAAAGAAGTTATGCAGCCAAACACATTTTTCATATTGGCACTCCTATTATTTTGTGGACAACTGTACATGTAACGACCTTAAATATTATTCGAAAATATGTATGTATGTCACCCACTTTCACTCTCCTCGCCTTCTATGCAAACAGCTAAGCTACGACGCTGCGTTATTCATTGTCAAATACAAATGTTGAGCGTGCGTTGCGGCACATTGGCAGAATAGCAAAAACAGCACAAACGCGAACTATGCACGGGCATAATATTTACTTTAAACCAGTACCACATACACAGGTACTTACACATTTGCACATGCATGTGGGCAAACAAACGCTGAAGCACAAAAGTTAATGGGGTTAAGAGTCACCAAGTCACTCAACTGGTTTTACCTTAACCTCATTCAAATACATGCATGACAGTGCTAGCTTAAGCGCCTTAGAGTAGGCTATGCTATTGTGCCGCTGTGATTAGAGTTATCTTTTTTTGTTAACCATTGCATACTTTAGGGCGTTGAATAGTAGCTCTAGTAAATTTAAGTTTGTCTCATTTGCATGCAAAGAATATGTGACACGCACTGCTTGTGACTCACGGATTTAAATGTAAGCCTATGGGATTTGAAGTGTCAATGTGTGTGTGTGTGTGTTGATATGCATGTACGTAGTTGTGGGCGCATTTTTCGGTATTCGCTTAACAATGCAATGCGCCACTAACACATATACATGCATAAAAGTGTGAAAGTCAGCTGGTTATGGGTGCGGCCATGTTGGTATTTGCATACTTTCAGGCGCAAAACCAAAGAGTTTGCTATTTTCTTGCGCGCTGCTATTCGCTGCGCTTTTTTACAATATTTTTAGCAGCTAATTTGTGAATATAGTATATAATTTTTGCGAGTTCTCACTCCTCTTTCTGTGTTCCGCATTGGCCTACTAACCGCAAAATTTTATTTTACTACTAGCTTCTGCCATTGCATCGCCGTGCTTATATAGCAAGCTGTGATTAAAATATTTGCATTGGCGAAAAAAAATAGAGATGAGCAACGCTTGAAAAATCATGCTTTGTTCTTGCTAATGAAAAGCGAATCGTGGAAGCGGAAATGTGCAAGCGCTAAGAGAGGACTTGTGTAAGCAATGTCGCAAAAATAGTGCAACAGCGTGGAGGCGAGCCGGCTGAAAATGTGGCAGGCAGATTATTGTAACACAGTGAACTGCTTTACATACATTTTTATAATATTTCCGCCACATATTGCACATGCTCGCTGCCACTTGCTTGCTGGTTGCAAGCATGTTAACACAAATTCTAACATTGCCACAAAACAAATGAAAATATAAAAAACATGAAAAATGTGGAAAAATATAAAACCTAAACAAAAAAATATGGAAACTGAAAAAATGAAAAAATATAAAAATATGAAAACTAAAAAAGTATAAAAAAACTAAAAACAACAACAAATATAAAGTGAAAAAACTTGTCACAGTATTTGTGTGCTATACTGCCATATTGCATAAGAGTTGCGGCTTGCTAAGAAAATCTCGGAAAAAAAATCGCATTTTATACACTCCAGCGAGCGTCTGCCAGCTGGCGCTGTTGCCCTCAATTACTGGTACTCAAGTTCATTATTTCTGTCCCACGAACGAAAATGAAAGAGAGAAAACTTGTTGACAACAACAACAACAAACCGCTGTACGTATGCTTTAATGAGATATTGCAAGAATAAGCACGGCGAGCAATGTAAGACATAAAGCAGCAGTTGATGCGCCGAAAAGTGTGCTAAGCATCAAGCAATGGCCGCATTTCAACTGTCATTTGCAGTCAACATTTCATTATACAAATATGTATATATATAACAGCGCTTTTTGCTACTTTTTTCTCGTTACGTCGTTTTCTAGCGCTCGCCCTGCTTCGCTGCTACTTCACTGCACCATTTTATTATACGACTGACACAATTTCCGTTTCGCCCATTTCCGGCTCCAAGTCTATGTGCACAAATAGTAATAATCTACATATACATACATACCCTGCATATACATATGTTTGTGTATGTGTAAAGTAGCACGAAAATGAAAAATTATAGAAAATAAGTGAAAAGGAATCCCCGGAGGCATATTTCAGCAATCACTTATACCGCCTGTCATATAGCGCTTGTTCAAATGTATTGTCTGTGGAAATAGCTCGACTCGACAGCAAAGATTTGCCTTTTAATGTAGCGAAAGTTAAGGCTGAATAAAATGAAGAGACGGCTTTGATAGCTACGACCGAAATTTTAGGTTAACAAAATGTATTTAATAACGTTTGATTACTGCCGACCTTATTATTTCTTATATACGCCAAAAAGCATAAAAATTAACCGATCTAGCGAAGTCCAAAATTATATTACAAAAATTTTTAAGATACGTTTTGAAATCACATTTCAGTCTGGTATCTGTAAAACTGAGATTTTAGTGAGCCTTCCATGGGTTGTACAGAAAATAGCAGACTTATACTCTCACATCTCAGATCTCAGATCCAATTCATGGTTGGTCATATACTGGTGCCCAAATGTAAAATATAAACAGTTGACGAAATGGAAGGTACTCTATTTTCCAGCAGCCTTTAAAATCCAAGATTTGAGAGAAACTTTATTTCTTCGAATGGTATTTTGTCTGAGTTGCGTACCAGAAATCAAAACCAATTTAGTTAGGTATGCCATATAATCTGTTCAATAAAATACCACTTACATATTTTCCTATCTTGCCATATATGTTATAAGTAATTGTATATATACACAAAAAAATCAAATAATTCGAGCTATCATATAGGTGACTCTGATACAAAAATGCATTCAGAGGCCCATGCCCCCTAAGCAGAAAACCCAGACTCAGACAAAATCTGAATTCTGTGTTACCCTCAACGAACCCAACGTCCCGAATGTGCCCATAAGTCACTCGACCATTAGGACCATTGTTCCAACGGTCTTGCCACATATACCTGACTCTGTCATTCAGAAGCCTTCTGTTCTCTATATCCCACACTCTCCACATCATCGTCGGAAATCCAGTCATTCCGCAGCAATGACACACTCAAGCCCCTTCTTAACCTGAATTCAACAACACGCTTCAAAGACAGCCGGATCTAAGAAATCAGAACGGACCTGAATTTTAATCGGCCAATTAATATCAATGAAAGGAACCTGTGGAGGACTGTTATCCATTGTAAATAAACTGATTGAACTTTATGGTATACATTCAGAGGCCCATGCCCCGTAAGCAGAAAACCCAGGCTCAGACAAAATCTGAAGTTTGGGTTTCCCTCAACAAACCCAAGGTCCCAAAACTACTCATAAGTCACTCAACCATTAGGACCGTTGGACCTTTGACTTTAGATGTGGCAAATCCACTACAGGCAAGCTTTTTACAACACGTCAAATCCTGGAAGAGATTTTCGACAAACAGATCGAGAATCATAACCAGTTTGTCGATTTCAATGCCGTTTTCGACAGCAGTGTAAGAAGTTAGCAATTCAACACCATGTCTACATTTGATATACCAGCGAAACTTAGACGGTTATGCAGTAGAACTATGAGCGCAACCATTAGATCCATCAAAATAACGAAAAATGTCTCCGAACCATTCGATATCAGACGAAGATTGCTTCTCGTGCGCCTGTCTCAATATACAAGTAATGCTGAAAAAAGTTATAATCACCACTAATCTGAAACGCATTGGCATTATCAACTCTGAAAGAGCATTGAGGCGGGGTACGCAGATGGTACTGATATTTTATCGACACCGCCGCCAGCGCAGCCTTCTTGACCTATTATGGTACGCGACGCAGAAACATAAATGATGACGGACAGGGACGGAGATAAGAAAGCATTTTCAGCATCCGAGAGAGCTGTCTTCATAAGGTCTTTGAAGTCGTCCATGTAAGTGATGAGTACCGAAAAATATGGTATTTTTAACTGTATGTTAGTTAAAAATGAAATAAACGCGCTGGGTAAACGTTACTCCAACAAAATGCTTCTTTGATTCAAGACCAAGGAATGGACAACGGAAAGCAAAGGCGCTCATGCATTCAATGGAAGAACCAAGTGCAATGGAAGGTGGGAGCTGTTTGCATTTGGAATGTGCAAGAGTCCTCAACACTGTTTTCGCACAGGATACAAGGTATCGCAGAGTCAATTTCTAGTACCAAAGTAAAAGAAAAATAAACCTGGAGGCATATTATTGCTTGTAAAAATATGTTCTGCACTGCGAACCGAGAAAGGTAATCGAAATCGCTCATGTTTCTATATGGCAAAATATGTCTTTGATATAGTATAGATTTACTTAATGTAAGTAAATCAAAGAAGTATAAATTCTAGCAAAACTCGGGAGAAGCTTTCCATTTCTTCTTTTATAATACTTCCTTTTCTCAGAATATCATCAACTGTGAGCTTATGCCGTACAATTGCGGTACAATAAGTTTGGCGGATGGCAATGATCCGTAAATCGGTTGTCAGCCATTCAAATGCAAACAATTGATTACACAAATAAACAGAGAGTGGAGGGCGAAACAAAGCAAATCGATGCGCATGAACGAAACAAAAAAAAACGGTACAAAGAATTGTGCCACAAACTATGAAACGATGCAGAAAGCGGCTTAGGTTGGAAAAAATGTAAGCGAAACACACACACAAATGTGCCACGTCTGTGTGTGTGTGTATCTAACTTGTGAAAGTACTAATAGCTGCGGCTATGGCCTGTCCGAGCGCGCCATAAAGCTGTCTGCTAGCAAACGCTTCAGTAAATTTAGCTCAATTGAGTGCCGGCAACTCCTCTCTATCTTACGCTAAATCATTGTGTAAGCGGCGGTCGCTGGCTGACTGACTGACAGTCATTCGTTTTGATGATGTACATGGCGAGTGTCCTTGCTCAATTTCAATATAAAATTTTCCAGCACAAAAACGCTTGAATTATTTTATTTTTATTCCTCCTATTTGCAATCAGTTGTTTTTCTTGCTTTGCTTCTGCAAATGTGTATATTTTTGTTCTTGTTGCAGTCGTTTCTAATGAAACGCAGACTACTTTCCATAGTAAGATAAATTCAACATTTCCGCTGTCGCTGAACGTCTGAGCTCGAATATGGCCTTAGTTGACACTTAAACTGGAATTCAGCACGTAGATATGTCTGTCGTTGGACAGTTTGTCATTTCGCCCATTTTCTATGAAGTAAAGAAGCATTGCCTTCATACCAATTCGCCACTTCACTCTTACACTCGGGCTATCTTACAAAATAACTACTTTTTGCTCGCGTTAGTTGGAGGTATCCTTTTTCCCTTTTGTTATTTTTGACGAGTGACAATGATTGGGCATTTTACTTGCCCTCCGCTTGAGTGAAGCACAACTACATGCAAGCATATATCATCAGTATTTGGGCAAAACGCGCCCGTCGTCCTTACGCCGCGTCTTTCCCGGTACCGTTGAAGGCGACATTACATAATGAGGCGAGCAATACTTAAGGAGCGTGTTAAGCGGTATAAAAACAACACATTTACCCCCGAAGTGTAGGTTCTCCAACGTACAGCTTACGTTAGCTGGCCATTCGGTGTCGGCAAAGCGGTCGTGTTTAAGCGTAAGCGGAAAGCGTTTGCAGCTAAGTGGGCGGATACGGATGTGGATGTGGACGCAGCTGTGCATTCATAAGTAGAAAGGGAAGTGATTGTGTCATTTTGTCGGTGTTTTAGCAAGGGTTTGCTGCTCGTCGAAACAAAAAAGTCCCGAATAATGATGATGCGAAGTGCGGGTCATTCTTCGTTTTGAAGTGATTGTGATTTTGAGTAATTTACGCCTTCGTTGAAGTTTCGAGCGTTCGTGCTGTACATATTGAATGGTGCGGATAAGCTCGCCTGGTTTGCTGACGGCAGCTTAAATCTCTCCACTTTCACTTAATTGCAGTTTTATTTGAACGAGTTGTACTGTAACTTAATGGTAAGCGTTATATTTTGTTCTGTTTGAGAGCGCCATTTTATTCAGCTTGTTATGTGAGGACTTCGTTTGCCTGCCGTCTAAAAACATGCAAACTTGAAAAATGTTCGGATACATTTTCTTTTCCAGACTTGCAGTTTAAGTTCGAGAAAAAAGAGACGGTTGTCGAACCGGTAACAAGCTTTGAGTTCGGAAACTTGAAACTTGTATTATTGATATATACTATTTTGTATAGATCAAAGCTGTTTCATTTAGGTTAGGTTAGGTTAATCTTGTAGGCCAATAAGCCACGCATAGACCAGTTTGCTTCTTTGCGTTACTAGATGGAGTTCTGTTCCTAAGATAAGACTACATTACGTTTCAGTCATCGTTTAGGGTGCCTGCGCTTGATACGAATTTTAACAGACTCTGCGGCCCCACTATGTAGGGTAGTTAATGTTTGCCCAACCGAAATTACCCACCGAGCTATGCCCGAAGGTTCTATATATAAATTCTCCTACAGCCAGTAGTCGTCCCGCCGATTTTGCTGCGCAAGTTTCAGCGAAGAGGTCTATAGGGGGGTATCAGTTCAAGGGCCACCGTTGGAGTTGTTCTCAACCATTTCCATTGTGTGCATGATATAAGGATGGAGCCCCCAGGTTGTGCCGAACATCTCCTTGCACGCATATAAAGCATTGCTAGCTTTCCTCACTATGAGTATGTATGTATATACATAGATTTGTGGAGGTAAATATTTTGTGTAAATCAGGAACAAGTTTACAATTTAAACGTCGAAACATAAATTAGCACCAATTACGATTTTGAGGGCTTGGAATTCATTGACTCGAAATCATAATGAATTATGGTTCTCAAAGTCTCGACTATCGGTACGAAGGCAGACATTACTTTTGAGCGAAGCTTAGTATTATTTTTAGTCATGAACAAGAAAAAACGTTAACTTCAGCTGCACCGAAGCTAAAATTATTATAATATATTTTTTTTAGTAACTATGTGTTCAGTTTGTATGTAAGCTGTATGCTATAGCTAACCGATCTGAACAATTTCTTCGGAGATTACATTATTGCTTTAGAAAATAATATGTACCAAATTGAAGAGAAAATGACGTTTGCGAAATTTCAAAACAATATCTTAAAAACAGAGGGAGTAGTTTGTATATATACCGACGGACAGACAGACAGATGGACATGGCGAAATCGACTCAGCTCAACATACTGATCACTTATATATACATACATATACTTTATAGGGTCTCCGACGCTTCCTTCTGGGTGTTACAAACTTCGTGACAAACTTAAAATACCCTGTTCAGGGTATAAAAAGAGGCCGAACAGTATTCCACATGTCTTCTCTTGAATATCAGACAGAGTGCCGAGAAGTCACAGCGACAACTTAGCGTTATCAAGACTTTGGGAAACATACAATATAAGCTGTGAGTAGTTCGTTGCTTTCTTCGACTTTCATCGACTTTTCAGCTTAGAGCTTAACAGTTTACATAATTGTCATAACGACTTCATTTGTTGTTTCTGAGAAGTAGAGGAAGTTTCTGAAGCATTTTGTGGTTCTAATTTATGCAATTTTTTGCCCATTTATCCATTTGAAAAAATAATGATTGCTGCTATTAGCTTTATCTGCTGTTTCCTTAAGTACACCCACACCCTTTTTCCCATTTCTTCAATATCTCTTACAACTTAATTGCTCCACGCCCTTGGTCGTTGCAGCTGTTGTTTATTTGTTTATGCGACGCACCTGTTGACTCAAAGCATTAACGTGAAAAACGTATTTAGTAAAGCTAAAAGAGGCAAAAAAGCGATTTGTAAGCGGAATATGAAACACTAAGAGAAAACCATATCATTATCACACCAACACAAATATAACGGCGAGGCAGCTTGCTGTTGCATGCCACAAAGGAAAGTGTCATTAAAATAAACCACATAAAATAAGAAAAAATATTTAAAAGGCAACTATTTCAAGTACTATACTTTGTATATACATATATTATATAGAATTATACAATTTTTTAAGGAAGGAAAGAACTGTGGAAGATATGAAAATGTAGCACAGGGTGACCATAAAGATATGGTTGTTTGATGAAGCTGAGTGCGCTATTGCTTTTGCTTTTATAACACATTTTATTACTTTTAATATTACCATAGTCAAAGATACTAAAAGCATATACATATATTGGTCATTTTATTTTGAAATTCAATCAGAGATATGGGATTAAATGTGATTCCCGAGAAGTTTAAAGAGATTTTTTGTGCGTAAAGCACGATAAAATGCAATACAATATGAGTAACATGTATCTAACGGCAAGGGCTTACATCTTTTGAATTTACTCGTTTTCTAAAAAGAGTTGCCACCTGTTGAAAAATTAAAACGGTAAATATAAAAAAAAAGAATCGAGCTAAGTAGAAGCCGTTTAAAAAAAACAGCTGAAATAAATATGACATATTTATATATATTTTGGTCATTTTATGAAATAGAGTTGCCATATTTCGGAAAATATAAATATGAAAAAGTTTACTCTAAAAAGGTATTAAGTAATGGAAAGTGTTTAAGAGGTATTTAATTTACACATTTTTTTAAGAGTTGCCATCTATTGAAAAAATAAGACCATAAATAAAAAGTAATCCTGCTACCCAAGGCTGGAGAGGAAGACTACTGAAGTACGCATATATGTACGCCAAATTTCAAAATAAGACACTTTGTATTGTATATTAGAGTTGCCATATATCTACAAATATAAATATGAAAATTTCAATAAAATATGTGTAGCTAGAATGCAGTGCGAAGTGTTAAAAAGTTTTCTATTTTACAAAAATTTTAAATCGGAGTTGACACCTATTGAAAAAAGAAAATCATTGATATCAAAAAAAACGAAGTACGCAAAAGCTGTTTCAGGAAGACAGACGTAATATTTGCAATTTCGACAGTTTTATGAAATAGAGTTAAGACGGAAATTTTTTAAACTTTTATGAAACAGAGTTGCCATATGAAGGAAATTTTTAAAATTTGATTGAATAAAGTTGCCATTTGTCGGAAATTTTTTAAAATTTTATGAAATAGAGTTTCCATGTATCGGAAAATATTATTATAAAAATGTGCCAAATGCACGACGTTAAACAAAGACTCCGAAAAAGTGTTGGAAAAGTCAACTGTTAACAGAATTTATGAAAAATAGTTACCACCTATTTGAAAACAGTTAAATGAATTATATTATAAACAAAGCTAAAACAGGTCGAATTTAAACACTCTTTGCCGTTTGTAATCTGTAAGGTTTTCTTTCTTTCGACAATAGAACGGCAGTTAGTTAAGGAGTACCTAACCTCATACTCCCTACTACCAAACAACTTTATTATAAGACGCGTTTGGGTGCCTGGTCATAACAGAAGCGCTAGAAATTGCAAAATCGATGAGAGAAGGCAGCAATATTCCAGCTGCATTGGATAAGAAAGGAGTGGGAAATCTTACTGGTCACTGAAAGGCCGGATTGAGTGCGCCTGAAAATTTAATCGGACACTGACGCTCACAGCTATATTTTGGAATGTGAGCTGGCAACAGCCAGACACTTTCTCAACTTTTGCCTAGATTTGAGAAGACTGTGGTTGAAACATTTCGGCGAAAAGGCATTTTTTCGATTTTTGACACTCTTTTCGATTCATACTTAGTAATCTTTAGGTATCACAATTGAATGGCATTCTCACCACTTCAAGTGGGATTCGTTCTTCGATCGACATTTTAACCGAACTAAAGCTAATCCATGGTTTTCGTTTAAAATTACTAGTGATTAGGGTTGCCACCTGTAAAAAAAACACAGAATTTATTACAAAATTTGGACATGCGATGTGAAAGAATGGCATCATTTTGAAAATAGTGTTGCCACTTAATTCGCTATAACGAAAAAAATATGCTTTGGAAGATAGCTTGTATCCAGCGGAACCTGCTATTTGCCAAAAAACAAAGACTAAGAAACGTGAAAAGTTTCTCGTCAAGCTCTGCACAGCATAAAAAAATGTCATACTCTATTATTATCTATTTTTGTTGTTGTGTTTGCTGTGTTACACGACGTTCCACAAGTGCCTTTTAGCAGTAAAACAACATTTATCGCACAGTAAAAATTTGCAAATATTCCAAAGACGGCGAAACTCATCTAAATGTGCGATTTAGTGTATTACTGTAAAGCTCAAGCATTGAGTGATAAACAAGGAAACGGAAGAAGCGCTGCCGGCATGCGTGGCGCGCAACAGAAAGAAGTGCACTTGGACCGGCGGTTTGCGCGTAGTTGAAGTGGCTGCGAGCTATAAAAATGCAGAGCAAAGCTGCTGGGTGCGAACGCGTGCCAAAGGAATGCAGAAGGAATTACAGCAGTGCGAGTGTGTGTATGTGTGTCGTGTCTTAGAGTGTAATTCATGTAATGCGCTCGCAGTCACAAGAACAAGCTTTTATTGCTTGCCACTAACCTTTATAGAACTACACTCATACATATGTATTTATATATATACAATTTTTGTTGCGCTTCATACACATGGATATACATATATGTATGTATTGGCGCATACATACAATTTTTATGCTTTAGTTCTTATTATTTTTGCGGTGTCCCGTTGTACACTGAATACGTTAGTAGCTGCATAAAACAAATTGCGACCAGAAATACGTGACATTTGTTGCAGTCACCATAAAGTTGTTGTAGTGAACATGTATTTCTATGAAATTATAAAAAAAAAACGCTGCACACACCGAGAGATAGAGTGAGCACAAGTGACAAATGATGGACGGGTTGGGAGGGTGTCGGCAATAAGGCGGTGTAAAACGCTGTGCATGGGTTAAGATGCGACAAGAAAAGTCTTAACAAGACACGACATGCTGACATGATTGCATAAGCTAATCCCGCTTGACTGAGTACGCGGATTAGTTTAGATTAGCAGCATAGTAAAGTGCAGAGATGAAAGTGCCGGTTATAAAGTGTGATCCTGCATGCTTACGCCCAACATAATCAATTTATGGCTACTTTACTACAGTTAGCGGATATACTTATATATTGGATCACATTATAGACGAATGTGAACAATGGAAAATCACAAGAAGTGCGGATCGTGAGTTAAAATACGGAAATAATAACACATTTTTATACACTGAACAGGGTAAGGGAAGGAAACATCGCGGACCCTGCAGGGCCTACACAAGTTCGTTCACTAAATAATTTCTTCCGATGACAATAGCTCAACTTGGTGAATCTTTTCGCAGCCAACTTCGCACTTTACCATCTTTCACAAATTTTTTGGTATTTAAAATGCCAATATAGTAAGGCTTGTTTCAAAAAAATTAATTTAATTTTGTTGAAATAGTTTTTGTTTGGTGCCCTATCGAAGATCGAAAACAGCTTTTCGGCATATTTTATTATTTT
Source organism: Bactrocera tryoni (assembly GCF_016617805.1). NCBI lineage: Eukaryota > Metazoa > Arthropoda > Insecta > Diptera > Tephritidae > Bactrocera > Bactrocera tryoni. The sequence continues at coordinate 31,113 of NW_024396094.1, forward strand.
CTATCAAAAAAAAGTAAAAAAGCAATTCAAGCAAGGCGGAAATTAAGTGATGTTTATGGTGCAAATGTGTTGGCCGAAAGCCAAAAGTGGTTTGCAAAATTTCGCACCGGCAATTTCAAACTTTAGGATACACCACGTCTTGGAAGGACTCATAAAGCCAATGTGCATAAAATAAAGTTCTTTGCCGATGTCAATTGTCGAATAACAACTCGAAAGGTTGCTTAAGCATTAAATTTGACTAACGCGGCCATTCATAAGCACAGGAAAGGTCTAGCATTAATTTCGCATCTTGACATATATGTACATAGGTTTTTCATTCTCTTACAAAACAGAATGCCTAGTCGCATTAACGACTATAATTTGCTGAAGAAACTTCAAAGAAGTTATAGATTTTTGAGGTGCATTGTTACTGGGTTGTTTACAAGAATGTAAAGCGCCAAAGATCATGGCCTAAAGAGGATGAATCAGCTAAAGCCACTTAAAAGACCGACAGTCACAAAAAAAGGATTATGTTGGCTGTCTGGTGGGTTTTCTAAGGGATCGTTTATTTTGAGAGACCAGCACTGATCAATAGAAAAGATCTTCCACCAAGATAATGCGAGAGCTCATGCAATCATTGAAGACTCGCCAAAAGATTTTACAGTTTAATTGATTTGTGATACCACACCCGCCATCTTCTCCAGACTTGGCAACTTCGGACTATTACGTATTTCGGTCATTGCGCAATTTTCTTTTGAAAAACCCAATATATGATTAGTTGAGTCTATTTAGCTATGATTTTCGATTCACATCTTACTTTCTCAGTTCTTGACCTATCTATCTGAAAATTTGCAGACGTTTTTTCTTCCTAAAAAGTTATTCATTTATCGGAACTGCTGATATCGGACTTCTATACCATATAGCTACTATACAAATAGACCAATCCAAATAATGCACTTGTAAAGAAAACTTTTTTATTTGCCACAATATCTTCACGGAACTCGGCATAGACTATTACCCAAGATAACGATATTACCTCGAAAAGTATTGTGCAGATCCACCGCCAATAGCGCATAGGTGCCTATATTAAATATACCTGTGAAGAGTGCTCTAGCTTCAGTGGCGTCAAAATTATTATTTTTTTGTTAAATTATGGAACGTGTCTGACTTTTTTCAGTCGTTTAAGAAAATAATACAAGTATATCTCCTGTATTCAAACAAACAGTCTTCGCACTCGCGACTTGGTTCCCACGTTATTGTTGACAGTCATAATTTCGAAGTCATAGAAAATTCCATCCATCTTGGGACCAGTATTAACAGCAACAACAATGGCAGCCTCGAAATCCAACGCAGAATAACTCTTTTCAACAGGTGTTACTTCGAACTGAGTAGGCAATTGAAAAGTAAAGTCCTCTCTCGACGAACAAAAACCAAACTCTATGAGTCCCTCGTTATTCCCATCCTGCTATATGGTGCAGAGACATGGATGATGATAAGATGTGATGAGTCGACGTTACGAGTTTTCGAGAGAAAAGTTCTGCGAAAGATTTATGGTCCTTTACGCATTGGCCACGGCGAATATCGCATTCGATGGAACGATGAGCTGTATGAGAATTACGACGACATTGACATAGCTCAGCAAATTAAAAGTTGTCTGAATGGATGAAAAGGCTCCAGCTCTGAAAATATTCGACGCTATACCCGCAGCGGGAAGTAGAGGAAAAGGAAGACTTCCACTCCTTTGGAAAGGCCAGGAATCTTCGATTGGCGACATAAGTGTTTCTAGTAAAATTTTCATGCATGATTTTAACAAAAAGATCTTGTAATGCCTCCACTTGTGGGAGGTTTTAGCTTTCGATATTGAGTCTAGAGTGTTTTGAAAATTTTTAAGGACCTCTATGAATAAAATATATGGTTTTTTAAATGATACTTTCGATTTCAACAATATACAATAAGACTTATATATTATACCAGCGATATCCAGTTATGTTGTTTGAGGCGAGCTCTTCAGTAACAGATTGACATTTCTTGCGGATAACCTCTTCACTAACATATGCATAGTACGTGTTGCACTACGGCATGTTCTTGTTCGCCTTTTATTTAGATAAAACAACAAAAAGTTATCAGTGAGCGATTCAGATGGCGTTATGTTCCTGTGAAGACTTTTTCATGATTTTGAGGTTATGTTAGTTTTTTTTTTAATATTTACATTATCTTTTAGTAACACAAAAAACAAATTACTTCAAAACTTTAAACTGTAAAGTAAGTTAATCAATTATTTTATTTTTTTTTCAGGTAATATCAACTGTTAACTTATCGTTTGTGTACTGTCTATGTAAGTCTCATAAATATTTTTATACCAGCGAACTTATAACTTTTTATTTTAAGTTGATTTTGTCAGATATTTTTGATATTCTTAATAATTCTAAAGTTAAATATTAAAAATGGTTCCATTTCTAAATTTTATAAAAGTTTAAATGCAATACACTTTTGTCTTCTATTTTTTATACGAGATTACGATAATAAGGTAAATCTCTTTATACACTGGCTGTACAAAAATATCAAAAGTTTTACCATTGCCATTAACCCCATATCTTGAATTTTGCGTTCGTCCACACTGAAAAGTTTAAATACTTAAGTAGAGCTGAAATTTTCTACCTAACAACAGTCCACCGTTGCCTTATACTCGTATTCACATACCTGGCAGTCTTACCCACAATGTGAACGGTCAAAAAACGCTCACGCACAAAACTATTTTTTGTGTTATTATAAAAACAAAAATTGTAAAAATATTCCCAAATGGCATGACACATCAGAATAAAGCTAGAACGGCAGCTGAAAAGCTTCATTTCGACATTAAATAAAGGCTGACGGTGTGTATGGAGACCTACTGAATATTTGTATGTAAAAGTAAGTGTGTCCAGCTCTTACGTACAAATAAGTATTTCTGCCTTTAGGATACAGTTCTTAAATATTTTTATATAATATGCATATAAGGGTTCTCCAGAAAGAGCATATTTCGGCTGGAATTTCGGCTATAGTGCGCTGAATGCTGCCTCGGAGCCCCTCGAGCGTTGTTCCAGAGAAAAAAGTCTAGAGGCGTTAAATTGCATGGTCCTGGCGTTCATTTGACTACAAATTAACGAGGGACTAAACTTTGCACAAAATGTGTGCGCTCGTCATTGTTGGTAACGGCACTAGCTGCCTCATTTTGAAATAAATAAGGCCTGATGATGCCGTCACACCAAATACCGTACCAAACGGTCAATTTTTGGGAATGCAATTGCGTTTCCTGAAGCATACGGAAATTTGACTAGGAAAGAAAAGGCTTAGCCGTCAACCCTGATAAAATCGTAGTCAAGCCAAGAGACTTGAACATATCTAAAAAGCGGCTCTCAACGACATCTCCGATGAACTATGGACTACACTAACAAAATGACTTAATGCCATTTTAAACATAGCACCCGAAGACAAAACTGGCAGGTCTATTGCTGCGAAGTGTGATCTAAGGGAAACTGGGTATATGAAGGGGGCCACAAAAGGCATGCTGAAATTCTTTCCTCCTTCAACTGCAATCCTGAAAACTTGTGCTCACAGAGGACAGAGGCCAGCGAGTTTTGTCCTACTCACTTACTGACGAGAAATACTGGCAGAAGTCGCTGGAGAAGAAGTGTAAGAATCTTTTTTACGAATGCGTCGAATAAAGGAGCGAAGGTTGGAGCGGGAGTTTTCTGTAATTTTACCTTTAGGTTACTTTTTAGGTTGTTTTCTGGAGGAAGTGACTGCGAATTAATAGCGGCAATACTTGCGTCAGGCTGGCTAAGTGTGCGCTCTAAGCCAGTAAGGGTGTGTCTTTCTTTACTAGAAATAGCATCAAGCTACTTCATCATCAGACTCGTTTGGGTGTCTGCTCATAGCGGAATCGCTGGTAACTCAAAAGCGGACGAGCTCGCCCTGTTTACATCGGAAGGGATATCCACTGGCATCTTATGTGCTGATACTTGATCAATGGACGACGATTGCGCTCAGTAGCCATTGGTGGACTGCAAAATCTTTTTGGGCTAGAGGAGCGCGCAGAAAATTGCTGAACTACTTACACTTAGCAAAGTTTATCTTGCCGCAATCGTAGGTCTTCTTACTGCCGCTTCCTAAGGTTTTTATGATGTATTATATAGAATATTTTAGGTAAAGCCGTTCCAAGCTGTCCGGGTGATATCGTTGTCAGGATCGACCTAACCTAACCTAACTTAATCTTACGCTCAAACAGGATATATTTCACCAATTATTTGTTTGAAAGTGGAAAAAAGAAATATTCATTAGTTGTTTTAAGTACAACCCTCACATATATAAATTTGAAGTAGTTATACGAGGTTTGTACAAAAAGTATAGTGAGTTTTGCGTTTTCGCGGGCTATGTGTGTTCGATTTTCAATTGTATAGTTACTTTATAATCTAACACAGGAATAAAGATCCCTTAGATTGATAAACGGGAAATGCACCGCGATCTTAAATCTATTGGTCCCTCATTCCCTTACCCATTCTGACAAGCTCGGACATTTTGGAAGATTAGTTAAGTTTTGGCAGCTGTTTTGCTTCAACGCGTTTCGGGTCGCGATACTTTTCGAACAAACCTCGTACATGTAGTCCGACCAACAAAGTTATATGCTTGGCTATTCGATGCACTCTGAAATATTTTCGTGACCTCAGTTATTTTTAGACTACCATACTTGCAAAAAGTCTGTTTTTTTTCGAGCAGAAAACAATCCTGCCGGCAAAGTGGACATGTAGCTGCGTTTGCCTGTAAGTTTTGGACCACGTTTGTATGTATGTATGTGTGTGCGAAAGACATAAGAGCTCTACAGAAGAATGCTGCCACTGCAGTGATTTGTTTGAAGTTTGTCTTCCGTTTTTTTCCAACTCCTCCACCAGCTGAAGAGCGTGAAAATGGCTGAATGAATGAAAATGGCGACACAGCGGCATCAACCCACACGAATGCTAAGTGGAAATGTGTGTGGCATGATTTACAGAAAGTGCTGCGTTGCCATTTATGAAGTGTGGTTGTAAAATATTCACACAATTATGATTTTTACAAACATTCTTAACTACACATATGCATTTATACATATGTATGTATGTATATATTAGCTGCCAGCTAACTAAGCACTCCATTCCCACACACTCCACTCACCGCGTGAGTTCTCAACGTATGCCATAATTTCGCAGTTACAACAAACTTTTCATGCCCTACGGCATATACGTATACAACAACAATGCCAAAATGAAAACATAAAAGAAAATTATTTCCTCTCAAATTCACATGGTTGCATTAAAAGCATAGTAACGAGTTAGTGAGCATTTCGGCTTCATGCTAAAGCGCCGCCTACCGTCTCATGGCATCTCGAAAATCTCGGCATTGACATATGTACATATTTTCGTATTTGAGGAGTTTTTATGCGCATAAAAGCAGTGTCGTCAACGTTTGGTGACAAGCTTTACCACCACTCGCTTGCGCCCGGCAAGGTCAGCAGGGAACTCTGCAAAGTTTTGAAAAGCCATTCGAGTTTCGCTTTGGTTCTATTTTGTGAAACTCCAAAACTTTCGCGGATGATTAGCATTTTCGGTAAATCGAATATGGGAATTTGGGATTTGATGAGGCGTAGCAGCTAACGTCGTATTTTTAATAATGAATGAGTGTATTTGTAGTCCAATCACTTTTCAAAAAGTTACAGGAATAATGCCATCTCAAATTAAGGCAGTCAATTTCTGACACAAGTGATAGTATGTTGAAGCCGATTGCTTAATCTGCCAACAGTCTCGCGAGGTAGTTTTCATATTCACCGAAATCTTCATGAAATCCATAATAACGGGATTTTCAATAAGAGCGCTGAAATTCTTTATTCCTGTGAACGATCATTCGATGTCATTATGTATGGAACTCGATTTCTTTTCCATGGCTACCACGGGCAGGCTTGCTGAAATCCAGCCGCTGAACCCAATTGTCGACGGTTCGGTTTTTAAGCATAAATCGGCCGATACTGCTGCAATTCCACGTTCGTTATTCGTACGAAATTCATCAGTCGTCGCTGGCTTGTCGGCATAGACCATAGAATTGACGTTGCCTCACAGAAAACAGTCTAACGGCGTTGAATCGCACGACCGCGGCGGCCAATTGACTGGGCCATTTCGTGAGATAACACGTTCACCAAACTTGGTTTCAATAAATCGATTATGACATTCGCTGTGGGCTTGTGGCGCCGGCCTGTGGGAACCACATATTTTCCAAATCCGTATCGTACAATTCGGGCCAAAAATATTCGGTTATCATTGAGCGGTAGCGATTTCAATTCACAGTATCGTGCCGGTATTGATCGTCACGGAAGAAGTACGGCTTAGTGACGCCGTCGGCTCATAAGCCGCAACAAACCGCAATTTTTTCGGAATGCAGTGGTGATTCATGCAGTTCTTGTGGATTGCTGTCTGATCAATAACGCATATTTTACTTATTGACCAAGCCATTCCGCCAGAAATGAGCCTCATCGCTGGAGAGGATTTTTCGATGAAAATCCGGATAATTTTCAACTTGTTGCTCAGCCCAATTAACGAACATACCACGATCCTAGTGGTCAAGCTTCAGTTCTTGCATCAGTTTGTTCTTGTAAGGATGTAGGCCAAGATCTTTTCGCAAAATTCGCCACAACGACGTCACAGAGATGCCCAACGCTTAAGAACGACGTGTGAGCGGCTGATTTGGTCTTCCTCAATTGATGCGCTAGCGGCAATAATATTCTCGACACTACTATGCAATTCTATGTGTCACTGGCATGGGAACATTTTATACTGTGCCTGTGGATTCTAATTTTTCACTAGACGCTCAATTGTTGATCAGGACGAATATGACGAGCATAAATTGGATGTAGCGCTCTTAAAGTTGAGGCCACTGAGTCCGAAATTCGGTATTAAATTTTAATAATTTCGACTCGTTGTTGGATCGTATATCTTTCAAAGATGAAATGACAAAGTTTAGTAAAGGGAGATGTCAAAAAGAGCGGGAAAAAATATGGCGTCGTTTGCTGTCCCTATCGGTCTACTTTTGTAGCGTCCCTATCGAAAAATCCGTTAATACACTTGAAATACAAGTATAAAAAACATACAGCGAGCGTGTTGATTGCCATTTCCGGTCAAAAGTTCATAATTTTTTCTGTCGCTTTTATCTTCAAGAGACTTCCGAAGTTGAAATCAGTTACGAATCATCTCTTAGCTCTCATTCTTCTAATTACTTCAAACCTCGAATAATATATTGGAGGCCCTCTAATATCTATATGTAAATGATCTTGTGGTTGACAAGCAGAGTCGACTTAGTGATGTCTGTCCCTTTATATATGCGCTAAGTAATCCCTCAATTTTAGAGATTTCGATCTGATATTTTCCACTTTTTACTTCCTCGCCAAAAGCACACTGATTTGTCGGAAACGCCGCTGTCGGACCACTATAGTACAAAGCTGTCATGCAAACTGAGCGATCAGAATTAAGCCTTTAAATGGAAACTTTTTTGCTTGTCGAGGTATCTTCACGAAATTTGGCATGAAACATTTTTCCACGCATCGGTATAATTTACGAAGGAATTCTTCTGATCGAAGCACTATAGCATATAGCTGCCATACAAATTGATCAAAACCAAGTTCTTATATGGGAAACTTTTTTATTTGACAAGATATCCTCACGAAATTTAACACGTATTATTTTCTAAGGCAACGCTACAATCTTCGAAAATATTGTTCAGATCGAACTACTGTAGCATGTAGCTGCCATACAAACTGAACGATCATAATTAAAATAAAGATCTTTGTATATCCTTTAATGCTCTGGGAAAGTACCAGTAAAAGGTAAAATGTCTTCGGTGCAGAGGTAGTTAACGGTTTTTTTCTTTTGTGTTAAGTTGGCAACTCAGTTAATTTTTTTTTCTAACATCAATATTTAAGAACTTTCGACAAGGTGCCTCGCAACGCTTTTAAAAATACCCTCCATTTCAACCTTTATGTTAAGTTGGAACAAATTATTCAAAATTACCAATATTTAACAAATTTCCATAAATTGTCCAAATACGCCTTTAAAAAAACCTTCTTCGTCCATTCTTACAATATCAACAGTTGGCAACACTGCTGCTCTTCCAAATCACTTAGGCTTAGCGCCAAAGTAGTCGTTTGTCTGGTAGGGTTAACTTTCTGGCTCTACGTATAAATTAGTGAAGCGTAAAATTACACACTTACACCAACTTTCGTGTCACCAACCACTCTACGCGTTTAGGGCCCAATCGCAGCGTTTACCAGCAGCACCTTTAGCTCTTCATCAAGCGGCGTTATATCGTGCCTTTCCTTTTTGTGCTATCGTTTTCATTTTCGCCTGACTTACTTTCGTCAAAGTTATTTCATTTAATATATACTATAAATGTGTATGTTTGTATAAGTGTGTGTGTGTGCGCTTCAAATCAAACTTTGACTATTCTGTATATGAGAGTGGTTGTGTGTGTGTGTAGAGAGCACATATGCCAAGCGTATTTACACATCCAAATATTTTCAGAGTCTGCTTATGCGTGTAAATGTGTGTGGTTGGCGTGCCTCTGTAAATGTATGTGTGTATGTATTTACCCCACTGCGGCATTCCAGTTTGGCACACGGCTGCTTATTGTTGCCGCCGCTGTGTTTTGCTGTGTTGGTAGTTAACAAAATGTTTACATTTTCCAAATTGTTTAGCGTGTCAACACCGAATTTTCAGCGGTTGAATCACAAAGGCGCATTTGTGACGCGCCAACAGCCGCGCGACTCGAGTCTTGGGAATGTGTATATTATGTTGCTTTAAGGGTGCGGCAGCCAGCACGGCTGTCTGGAGATGTGAGCGGTGAAAGGCAGCCATGTGTTGTTATATTATTTTTTTGTAAATATAAATTATTTGCATGTGTTTCGTTTATAAAGCTGTGTTAATAAACTTGCAGATTTAATATAATACCTTTTAACCAAGAAACTTCAGCTAATTCAAGCACTTAGTACTTGCTTGGGACTAAATTGATATAATAAATGATAAGCATAAGGTTAGGCACCTTAATCATAATTTTGCTGAATTTCTTCAACTTTTTGTTTTGGGAATATACACATACATATGAGGCAAGCTATTGTTAGACACAATATTATCATAAGAAGCTCTAATCGCGTTTTAAGCTGCAAATATATACACGAAGAAATACTCCAAAAAAAGGAAAACCTAAGCTCACTTGAAACTTGTCTACATAAAATCCATATAAACGACATAACCTCTGAAAGCCGGTGGAGAAATGTGAACCGAATCGAGACATGCTCCACAGAATCATTAACAAGCCATTGAAAAGTCCACGGCCTGGCACATAGATGATGCTAATAAAATGAATTGCATATGATTTTTAGTTAGCACTAACCTTCACAGGCACATGCGTAACTCTGACAGCTGTCGAATGATTGGTGTGTGAATTATATCATTTTGAGTGAATCAACTTTTTTAAAAATGGAAAAAAGAAATCTCGCGTGTCGATAAAATATTGCTTATTGAAGAAAAAAATGCAATTGAATCAAAAACTTGGCCTGACGACGAATTTCCGAACACAAACTCCGCCAAAGGATTGGTATGCTGAGTTTAGACACGGTGAAATGTGGACGTCCAAAAGAGGTTGTTACCTAGGTTAGGTTAGATGGCTGATCAAAGATCGCACGTGGACTATACGTAGTTCTTTGTGATGCCATAGAAAATGGAACTCCCGTGTTCGGACTTACAAACATAAAAAAAAGTCCACCAAACAATTTTGGATGACCGTAAAGTGAAGTTGTTCGAAATAGATAGAATAGAGACACTCTGAAAATATCAACTGAATGTGTATATCACATCATTTACGAATAGTTAGATATGAGAAAGCTCTGTACAAAGTGGGTGCCGCTTGAGCTGAATTTGGACCAAAACCAACGAAGAGTTGATTATTGGGAGCAGCGTTTACAGATATTCAAGCGAAATGGTTGAATAATAGCTACATCATTTCTTTCGAGCATTTCGACTGGTAACTGGCGAATGACACACGTGATGTTCTACTCCAAGGCCTGAATCGTAGGTGGATTGTCCGCACAGACTTTAGGCTTTACATATCCCCACAGAAAAAAGTCTAACGGTATGATATCACACGATCTTGGTAGCCAGTCGACCGGCACAAAATGTGAAGTGTTCTCTCAATAAATCCACTGATTGATGCGATGTGTGTGAAGTGGCGCCGACTTGTTGACCATTACGTTCTCATCGTTATCATTTTTAAAGAAATATGGACCGATGATTCCAACGGCCCACAACTCAAACTAAATGGTTGTTTTGTCTGGATCAAATGGCAGGTCTTGAACTTCTTCGGGATGCTCTTCGTTCCAAACGCGGCAATTTTGTTCGAAAATGTCGGATATTAACGTGGCGCCAATTGGATATTCCAAGCGAAGGCAGGTCGTTCTCCACTTGGTCCTTCCAACGAAGTGTGGTCTTCCTCTTCCTCTGCGTCCCCCGGCGGGTACAGCGCGAATACTTTCAGAGCTGGAGTGTTTTCGTCCATTCGCACAACATGACCTAGCCAACGTAGCCGCTGTCTTTTAATTCGCTGAACTATATCAATGCCGTCGTATATGTCATACAGCTCATCATGCGATATTCGCTGTGATCAACGGGCAAAGAACGATAAATCTTTCGCAGAACTTTTCTCTCAAAAACTCGCAACGTCGACTCATCAGTTGTTGTCATCGTCCAAGCCTCTGCACCAAATAGCAGGACGGGAATTATGAGTGACTTATAGAGTTTGGTTTTTGTTGGTCGAGAGAGGACTTTACTTCTGAATTGCCTACTCAGTCCGGAGTAGCACCTATTAGCACGAGTTATCCTGCGTTGCATTTCCAGGCTGACATTGTTGGTGGTCTTGACACTGGTTCCAAGGTAGACAAAATTATCTACGACTTCAAAGTTATGACTGTCAACAAAGACGTGAGAGCCAAGTCCAGAGTGCGACGACTGTTTGTTTGATGACAGTAGCTATTTCGTCTTGCCCTCGTTCACTGACAAACCCATTGTCTTTGCTTCCTTGTAGAGTCTGGAGAAAGCAGAACTAACGGCGCGGGTGTTGAAGCCGATGATATCAGTATCATTGGAACTCACGGTGTCGAAAAATGGTGCTAGGAGACGGTCTGAACTGATTGCATAAACTTTTAACATTACTCAAGTATACTCGAAAACATGTGACCTACAGACCTATGCATATTCGGAATAAAGTCTTCTAATATGCAAATCATTGCATGGACTATATGTGAGCTAGGGTAATTCGTAGACCGGTTTCCAACAATAAACTATATAGTGGTCCAATATCGGCGATAGAAATGAGCAGCTTCTTGTAGAGAAAAGGACGTGAACAAAATTTCAGATCGATATCTCAAAAATTGAGAAACTAGTTCGCATATACACAGACACACAAATATTCGATTCAGGGTGATGATTATCTATATATATATATATGTTTTATAGAGTCCATTTCTTTCTGAATGCTACAAACTTCGTGACAAACTTAATATAACCTGTTCAGTAAAAAACTAGAATATGGATGGGGTGATATGAGCTTTCAAGTCCACATTTTTAAAAATTCCGTGCTTTCATGCAGCAATCGGCAGCAAAATGTGCAACACAGTATTTCGATGCATAAATAGTAAATGCACGTTGATGAGGAATAAAAAAAAGTTGTATAAGTGTGTCTGTATGTACTTGTATACATACATATACAAATTCTAACAATCTTGTGAAACACGTCTGCCAACCGCATACATTTTTCAGCGTCGCATTGCTGTGCTTTTAATGAATAGCCAGCAGGTGCTAGCGACGCGCCAAGTATTTCAAGTAATCTAACACTGTTGTTGTTGCTGTTGTTGTACGCGCAGCTGATTTGCAACATTTTCCTATGAACACCACGTACGACAAGTGCAAGCATATTTGAGACCGCATACCGCACATATGTATGTATATGTGATACATATGTTTCTATGAGAGCATTAGGGTGGTACTTAATTTTTTTTTAATTTTTTGCTTTTCATCCACACGCTATTGGTACATCTCTATGCCGCATACATAGGTGCTACATATGTTTCTAGGAGAGCATTAGGGTGATCTTTAAAAAATATTTTTTTTTGCTTTTCATATACACGTTGTTGATAATATTTCTAACTATACATATATTCAATTTTTTGCGCCACTGCTTACGTTGAAGACATTTAAGTGCCACCCTATTGCATGTTTATTGCATAAATAATGTCAACTTGTTTGTATGCATGTTCATATTTGAGCAACTGATTTTTCTGTTTACCTAACCACTGCACTCACACATACACGCACACACATATGAAAGGTGCGAAAAAACCATAAAAATATTTGAAATCGTACATACATATATCCTTTGGCACAACGCAGCAAAGTCGCATGTCCTCACGTTCAAAAAAAAACAAAATATATTCATACATATATATAGTATGTTGGCAAGCAGACGAATGGTCGAGATGGAGTGAAAGAAAAATGTTTAATGCAATTTATTATGACAACGGCTGTGATAGCAAAGCACACATGTATGCAACGGCAACAACAACACTTATGCATAAAGCATATCAAGTATTTATAATGGCGGCGTCACTGAAATACGCTTATGCGCGGTGCCGCGTCCCATACGCCTTGCCATCTAGCAGCACCCTCGTAAGCACAGCAAAAGCGCGGCTAGCAGCTCAAGTGCACCCCAAGGAGAAGTTGTGCATCCGCATAATAAACTCCTGACGCATAAGTAGTAAGTAAGCCAACGCTGTGTTTTTTTGTTGTTATCGCTTTTTGTTTATGATTATTGTCTGCATAACCGTTACGTTTTATCAAATCTAGTACTAGGTGCAGCTATTAAGGTAGTGGCGCAAAGCCCGCACCAAATGCATACAATGCTCTCGAAACGAGAATTTCGAGTTCCGATGAAGAATATGAGAGTGAGCCATCTTATTAACTGGTTCCATAGAAGTCTTTGGTCCAAAACGATTCTTGGTATAACTGAATCTTACGCCAATCCAAAGATCTCTTATTACAACTGGAGGATTTGGGCCATTTATTAAGGTTGAAACCAAGACCTTTTTACGTGCTTGACTAAAGAATTGAATATATGTCCCACGCAAAATTCAAGTGGGTCTATGTGAGAGCAAAGGACATTGGTAGTATTTACCAAGATACTTGGAAATGACTCAAACAAACTCGTAATGTGATTAATTTTTATCAGGTCATAAATGAGACGATGTGATCTTTCAGATGATCTGTTCCGCGCTGCATTACCGATCCGAAAATATTTAACCTAGAGTAGAAAGGGCCCGCCTTTTTAGTATTGCCAAGTATTCTCGATAAAATTTCGAAAAATAAATACCTTTATTATTAATGTACTGAGTTATTATCTTATGGCTCGCTGCCATTAGTTTATTTTCAAAAATTAGTGACATAGAAAGCTATGCGAATTGTATAGTTTAAAAAAAATGGTCAAAAGTGTTTCCAAACAACATGTTTCCAAAAAATAGCTGACGGAACAGGAAGAGACAAGGTCAGACCTCGTTAAGCTGTAAATCACAAAACGAAGAACTTAGGCTTTAAGAAAAGGGTCCCTCAATCTGAACTCTGGCTAAATATTCATTGAAGAAAAAATACAAACTGATCTCTAACAGAGAAGTATTCGGGCCCAATATTAAGACAATATACAAGTACAACCATTTCAACAAACCTGTTTACATTTCGAAATCCTTAACCAAAATTGAGAGCTGGTGGAAAAAATTATTATTTTTATTATAAAATAATAATCGTTGCGAAAACAACACCATGCCACTCTATGCCTTATCTCCCAAGATCTTTCTAATCAAAATCAACTTATCAAGCACAAATTACTGGACTTTTCCGCTCTATGGAGTCCCTTGTGTCATGACACTTAAAAGTGACGCTTCTCTCACGCTGTGTTGCATAATGCCTACATTTTCTCGCAGCACTGCTGGTATAAAGAATACAAGCTGGATATCCGTATATAGTAGACTTTATGCATTATATTTTGCTACCGTCAATCATATTATTTTTTAACTATACTTCGTATTTGCTTCGTTATCCTTTTCAATTTGAACGCTGCTGTGCTTTTTGAGCTGAGCACCGCATTAGAATGCATGAGTAGCGCGAATGTGACGATGTGCGGCAGCATAAAAGGTACTTATGTGTTGTTTTTTTTTTTTTGTATTTTACAAAAGAGTAAAAATACGAGAGTATGCATAAGGTATAACTAGATGTAGAAGTAAGAAAGGGTTAAGATCGGGTGTAACCGAACATTTCGTGCTTATGCAAGTTGTCAGGATTAAAACCGGAGGAATACCTTAAATCTAAAATAAATTCCAATTAAATTTGTGTACTAATAACTTACATTACATTATACTGCAATAGTTTTATAAATATACTTCACCACGCGTCAGCGAAAATTTTATTAAAATCATGCTCAAATAGTCAGACAATCGAAATTCATTATATTAAGGATAAGAAGTTTAGAGCAATGAAAATAATTTCGGCTTTAAACCATAGTATACACCCTGTCCAGGTAGTATCGGGAATTCTTCATTTAAATCTCTCGCTTATTTGGAAGAGAGGTAAATTTTTTTTCTAGGTTGGCACAACTGTCAATAATTATGACACCAAACATTAGCGCGATCTGTCAACCAGTGTGTTTACAGCAGCTGTTTATGTCAGTCGACCTCAGCTCTCACGTCTCATTTTTCAACAATTTTTTCTCATATGAAAAATCAACTATTTTAGTAGAATTCTTTATTGTTATAAACATAAACATTAGCAAAGAAATTGTGAAATTTTAGGAAAAAATTAAAATTGGATTTTTGGCAGACATTTGTTTTTCAAATTGTTGAAAAAATTCTTCGTCCAAGTCTTTAAGAATTGTATCTCAAAGACATGTGGAAAATTTTATGGAAATCGGTTGAGTAGGTCTCGAAAAATCTTGCAATCCGACTTCAAAAACAGTTTCGAGAAAAACGCGTCTAAAGGCGCACTTAGCCTAGCTAGCCTCGAGCGCACAAGTTCTCAAGGCTGTATCTCCGAATATATTGATCAGACCAACTTCACAATTTAAGATAATATACTAGAGGTGTTGTAGAATTTAATAAGATAATAAAAAAGTCGATTTTTTGAAAACGGTAAACCTATGTAATCCCTTAAAATTAACATATTGGCCGATGTACAAGGTGAATTCCAAAGTGAACAGGACTTTTTAAATCAACCCGCTGGTGGCGCCATCTACATGTCTAGTGCGTTAAAATCTGCTATCTTTATCGATAATCCAGTGAGAATTTCATTACATTTCAGAGATTGGAAGTGAAATTATTGCATTTGAAATGGCAGTATGTTTGTGTTATCGGTGCAAAAATTAGCTTCGAGCAAAGAGCCAACATTAAATTTTGTTTTATTATATAATTGATAAAACTTTTACCGAAATGTTTCAATTGATGAAACATGTTTATGGCGATGATTGCCTATCCCGTAGCAGAGTGCACGAGTGGTTTCAACGTTTTCAAAGTGGTCGTGAGGACATAAATGACGATCAACATGTGGACCAATCAAAAATCAGCCGAAATCATCATTGAAATTCATGGAAATGGAATTGAACATCTCCAAAACATTGATTTATCGCAGTTTTACCGATCATCTGGGCTTATGAAAGCTGTGTGCACGGTTTGTTCTGCACAAATTGACTGACGACCAAAAATTGCTCAGAATCCAACATTCGAAGAACATCATTGTGACCGATTATTTGACCAAAAACCACATTTTAACCATTAACCACTCCCCATATTAAGCTGATATGGCACCGTGCGACTTCTTCCTTTTCAGAAAAATGCATTTGCCCATGAAAGGTAAGCGTTATGCAGACGCTGAGGCCATTCAAAAGGCTTACACCGGCATACTGGCCGACATACCGGCCAACGAGCTATAACACTCGTTCGACATGCTTTTGGCCCGTGCGAAAAGCAGTATTGAAACAGGAGGAGACTATTTTGAATAAAATTAATTTATTTTGCCTAAAAAACCGTTTGTTCTTTTTTTTTAAGTCCTGTTTATTTTGGAACAAACCTTGTACGCAATATAAAGCCCCCGATTATTCGAAAATCTTTTCAATGGGTAAATGTGGGCTAAGGGATACGATTTGACCCATTTTTACACACTAGAATACTTTTATTAAGAAAGGGTTCTCGCTGAATTTCTATATATGTCTTACGACTTAACTTATATTTTCGATAAAAAATTCGCAGTAAGAACTGGAGTCTACATACTGGTTATCTGAGGACTAGAATAATTTTGGTTTAATATGGGGTTTGTCCTAATCGAATTTGGTTATTGTACATTGAACCCCTTAGATAGCGGAGACACGCAATCCCCTGTATCATACTTAGTTATGGCATTTTATAAATTTTTGATTAGTGACAATGATTCGATTACGATCGGATCAGTGATGTAATTACTAACAGATCCAGTTTTTTATTATCTTAATCCATTATTTTTCTCCGAAGAATATTTCTTATAGTCTGGTTGATAAAAAAAATATTCTTTTGCTTTCTAGCGATTATACATTTTTACAAATCTCATTCACATAATTATTTATATATGTTTATTACACGAGGGTTTTATCTGATATCATGACTATGACTCACTTTTTAAGTTGAAAATTGTCAGCTTTTTCGTCTTCTAGAATCCACTAGAATCAGTTTATGCTTTTCAGCTCAGGTTTGTTTTTATATTAACCGCACACGTTTTTTACCACGGTTCAACATCTGTTATGTTGTTTACAGCACCATTGCAAACTAAGTCATATCGAACTGAAATATAGTATTTAAGGGCCTTGATTGATTATAGATGCTTCCATCGCTTTTCTGGTAGTCTTGTACTTATACAAAATACTGTACTTTAAGTTATTTAATTGCTAAATTATTGATAATAAATTTTAAATACACAGAGGTCTCTAACCGAACTTTGCGCTTGCCATTTCGCTCGTCAACCGAAACTTGTTTGTAATTCTGCAGGGGTTAATGAAATAATATGTACAAGTATAATTACATAGCTTTGTATAAATAATTATGGCGGCTGAGGGAATGACTATATTACTTATTGTATATGTGCTATATTTATTAAAATAATAGTGTGCATACAAGAGTTTAAGTCCTATATATAAACATATGCATATGTACATATGTATATATATATTTCTATGTAAAATTGCAGTTACTTTAAGCTTACTTATGTATAAGCAAAAGCCATGCGATGGTGGCAAAATGAGTAATCACCACCAGCACGAAGCACTAATTGGTTGACGTACTGGTGGTGAAACGATAATATCCTTCCCATTAAGAAGGGTATTTTTAACTTAGAGTTAAAACGTCTTAGCAAAATCCGCCGAATCTCTTTAAACCTTCTGTGCAACAGTTCAGGCTATATTGTTTAACTTTCCTAAAGTAAAGTCGTTCAAAAATGTTTTTTTTTTGCTTAACTTTTTCTTTTCAAATTTTTTTGTGGTTAATTTCAATAATCTTCCTTGGAAAAATAAACGATAACCCTAAAACTATGTAACAGCGTGCGTTCGGAATAAAGCCGCTACCTGACTTTCCACAGCACTCAACATTTTTGAAATATCCACATAAGCCTTTCAACCTGTTCTCTCTTTGTTTAATAAATTTATGTTTGCACCAACATTGCTTTAAAAAATCAAGCAAATTCACTAATACATACAAGAATAAACAACGTCATTTCTTTTTACCTCGCACACATGGTAGGCATGTACGATGTATGTATGTATGTATGTATGTGTATATCATTACAAACAAATGTGGGCTCATGTGATTTCTGTGGCAAACGCTGTTTGCGCTGACTTTTTATCGCGTGAATTCCGCTTATTTACTTTCCGTTGTGTTCTTACATTTGCATAATTTCAGGCGCTGCGACCTCATTTCATGAAATTTTCATAATTTTCTTTCCCGCTAAGCGCATTGGTGTCGCAACTAATAACGTGTTAACAATTTGTCTCCCGCTGCGTGTGGCATATTGTTTGTCTTTGTTTATTTGTTGTTGTTTTCCTTTTCATTTGAGTCTATAAATATACGTGTGCACATACATATATATTTGGTGGAAATTGCAGGCGCCGTGTGATACCAATTTAAGTATTTAAGCGCTTATTGTCAACAATTTACTTTTATGACTGACAACCGGGCCACTGGTAAGGTGAAACAGCAATTTAAAGGCGTCATGAAACATGTTATTTCAGTTATCAGATATTGGGTTGGGTTGAAGAAGAAGGCAGAGAAATTTTTAGAAAAGAAAGCAAACAAAGAACGAAACAAGTAAGGAAGGGATAACTATGGCTTTAACCGAATATTTAATATTCTTGCCTAGTTTAAGTCGGGATAATACCTTCAGGCATATAAGGCTTGTTAGTTATATGGAGTCTAGGGCATGTTTGCATCCGAATTTAGTCATTCTAAGCACAAAGATACACCGTTATACAAAAAAATATGCCGTCTTAATTTTATTAAGATAACTCAGATATTAGTCGAGCAAGTCCCGGCAAATTTTATTATGTCTAAAAGTGGGCGGTGGCCCATTTAAGTGCCCCCTTATATCATTTCTGCGAAAAATTTAATGTCTCTGGCGTATTTAGTTATTAATTTGTTGCACTTCTAATAGTTTTTAACATAACCGTTATATGGGGAGTGGGTGAGAATATCATCTAACTAAAGCCCTTTTCATACTGTCGGTAGTAGTTCTTATATGTAGAATTTGATATAGGCGAATTTGGTTGTTGTGGATTTAGTGGTTTATGAGATATGTACATCATTACCTATTAGAAAGTAGGGCCACGCCCTTAAAAATTTAACAAAGGCTAGAAATACTCACGCTCTGCGAAGGTTTTAGGACACTTTAAACGCAAAAGTAAATAAAGAGAATTAAAAAAAGAGGGTCAAGGCAAGAGGACTGCTTAAAATTAAAAAAAATATATATAAAGGTTACTATATTGCCTACATTTAGGGGCATACAAAAATAACCTTCATAAATCTGAATTTAGCAGCCTAACAGGCAATCAACCAACCAGTTGTATATACAATTTAGTGAATAACCTAAAATGAAATGACTCAAATGAAAATGTCGAACTAGAGACCCTGAAGACAACAAAACTGCTTTAAGCCGGCAATTTAGTCATGTATCAGTTATGAAAAAAAAATGTTGACAATGGCTAGCTAAACGTGAGATATGCAATAAATTGACAATTTAAACTTATTCTGTGTTTGCTACAACTCGAAAAGCATTCTACGCCTAAAAATATGCAAGGCACAGTATTTCTTAAGTTCAAAAATATGTTCACGTCAGTCAACACTAATTTTTGAGTGCCTTGAAATAACGCGCCGAAACAAACAACTAAGCGATACATACTTACATGCATAAACTTCCGACACAGTGACAATCTTGCAGCGAGGCTAACGCAGCGCTCAACACAAACCCATACATAGCATAACTTTAGGCGTCAACGTTGCGTGCCTACGTAAAAATCGCAAACGAAAAGTAAGAAATGAAGAATATAAAAAGGAAAACAATAAAACCAAGGTATACAACGGTATTCAAAGTGTGTAGCACTAACACTTCCTGACGGCAGTGAAAGGCGCACAGCGTAAGGGTGTGGCAAGCGACATGTGAAGCGAAATTGCAAAGGGTTCGTGGTCATTCGCCAAGAGTTATGCAAAAATTATGCCATCAAATGACACTTAAGCGACAGCTTGAGTTGGAGGCGAGTAGTAAATAGTCGTAAAAATTGCAAGAACGTCAGCTGACACACCCAAACGCTACGCCACCATACTTCATTCACTACGACAATAGCAAAATCTTTACCCCAGCATAGCCGACTGCCTGCTTGCCTATTATGCATAAATATCGACAAAGAATATAAACAAGAAAGCGGAACCCAACTGGTGCCAAGTGTTGACAGGCTAACAGCCTTAAAGTAGGCAACGTCTGTGGCTCGGTGGGCGTAACAAAGGCTGTGCATAAAAATGTGTAAGAAATGCTTATACGGAGAAGTATGTAGATCAAGCGAAGCGGAAGTCGACTTTGAAATTACTACATGCGGAAAGCGTGGAAAATATTCATTGAAAATATATTTGCATGTGTGTGTGTGGCTCGTGTGTCAGAGTTAAATGTGTTTGTTGAATGTGAAGAAAATGATAGAAGGCGTGAAATAGATGGAGTAGCTTGTAAATCGATTCAAAAGCTGTGTGTTTGTGTGCGCTTCACTTATGTATGCGCTGAGAAATCGAACTCATTATGCAGTAGCAGTTGTCTGACATTTACTATGTAAAAGTGGTTCTTTTTTCTTTCCTTTTTATTTTTTTTTTTTTAAGAAAAAGTACACCCTATTGTGAGCAGCAATGAGTTTGGAGTCTAATAAAATTCAACAATATTTAAAATGTGTTCATATTTGTTCTCCAGCTCAATCAATACCCATTGCTACTGTTTATTTTATAAGAAAAATAATGAAATTTATTTCAGACCAAAACATGCCCAATATTTTCTGCAACATTAAATTAGCATATAATCTAGTTCTGCACCTTGGCGTCATTTAAAAATTAACTCGATTTAAACGAAAATGTTCAACATTTATTACAAGCGCCAAAAAGTATGCAATGGATTTAAAAACATAAGCTATAGAATTAAGTTTTTATGCAATACTTATGGCATCTGAGGCAGTGGCAAACATTCGAATCCGCTTTTTTTCAATCACTTTAAAATTTTTGAATAAAACAGAGTTTTTCTAATATGCTAAACATTATTAGTGAAGGTATGTTGCCTACATTTAGGAGTGCATTAAATAGCCTAGCAAAAATTTGCCAGTAATAAGAATTTAGAATGCTAAAAAACACATTCAGTATGGCAAATCACACTCGGATAATTTTGATGTTGATCTTTGAAATAACTTTTAATACACGGCGAAGTTCTCGAAGCTGCTCACATATTTGTAATAAGCCTCGATACTAGTTAGCGCTATAACGCTTAGAAAAGTAATGAGCAAAGTACTTTAAATTCAGTCTGACTAAAGCAGCCTAATCTATAGGAAATACTGAGATGATTTCACATCTCTATCCTCCAGACAGCTTACATAAATTGTGACAATAAAGAGCCGGAAATTGTACCCAAAACTCACAATATTAATTTATCCATCAATATTTAGTTTGTCACTTTCAAAGAAATCGCCACCAGATATACATACAGATATTACATATGCCAACGATTTTACAGTCCTCGAAGAACTTTTCATATGCACTTTTTGGGATGGCTTTCACCTTTTTTCATTTTGGCTTTTAATACGGTCACAATCGTGGTTCGATGCGATGTTGTATTATCATCGTATAAAATCCATGAATTCTTCCACAATTCCGGTCGTTTTCGACGGATGTTCCCACGAAAACGCCTTATTACGGCGAAATAGATCTCGTTATTAAGTGTCTGCCGCTTCAGAACAAATTCATTATGCATCAAACCACGAATATCGAAAAAACAATGAGCATCACCTTAATTTTTGAGCAGCTTTGGCGGTTTTTTTTTTGGTTTCGGCTCCTTTTTTCCTCTCCACTACGATGATTGTTGAGATCTTTGCATGTTTAACTCATAAACCTATTTCTTGGGCAGTTATAACGCTCTCTATGAATGTGGAAACGGAACTCGCACCATCAAGCATGTCTAAAAAGACCTGTTTATGGTATTATTTTTGAAAAAACTCAGCTTTATCGGCACGAATCGAACAAAAACGTTTCGTATCCAAAATATCCACCCAAATCATTCGAAGGGACTCACGAGAGTGTTCTTTTGCTATCTCTCTAACACTTGCTTAAAGACTTTCATGTACCATATCATTCACTTTTTTAATTTTTTTCAACAGTTGAAGAGGTCGAAGGTCGTCCAGAACTAAGTACTACGTCTTCTACGATATCTCGACCGTCTTTGAAGGCTTTTGTACCACTCGTAGGTTTGTGTTTTCGATAAAACTGCTTCGTCGTTATAGACGTTAGTCGGTTAGAAATACAAAATTTGAGACAAATTCTTTGTTCGATATTTTTATTTATCATTTAACGTTTTTTTTCCTTTTATTTTGAGTAATTTATTTTTCATCAGACTTAAGAATGAATCAGTATATAAATAATAAGAGTTTAGTCGACTTTAGTTGTGCTAAGTTCAATACCTAACCTCAACTGAAAGGTTGTTCACAGCATTCTGCCTTTCTGCACCTCATTTTCATACACTTTAAGCTCTTCCTTATGGGAATTCTCCTGCCACCAGTTCAAGATTATCACATTCCATCCTTACATGTCTCCACTCTACATATGCTACCTAAATACATAACCACATATATACATACATACATATATATGTATTTCTATATAAACTGCACATATGCCGCGTGGATTTATCCACACAATTTGCATAAGTTCAATGGGCGTCCACCCGAGCGTACTAACTGACATTGTTTACATTGCTAAACGTCTGCCAAAAATATAAATTGTGAGCAAAAAGAAACTTGCAAAATAGTAGGATCACAAATAAAATTATCAAAAAGATGGCAAGGAGACAAGTGGTGTTGCAAGCATTGTAGACTTTTTTTTAAGTACATATGCCTCACTGCTTCGCTTTTCATCTGATTTGGCTTATCCTCTTCAGGCTTTCTTTGTGTTTCTCTACAAACAAACTTAGATTTGCTTACATATTTCTATACGTACATTAGGGTGCGACACATTTTTTTACTATTTTTTGGAAGATTAACCGTTCAAAAATGTTTCAATGTGATGTAAATAGTCCTCACCAAACATGAGCCTCTTCAACTCTGAAAGTTAAAATATATTTTTTTTTTTACCACCCTAATGTGTTTACAAATGTATTTAACTTTCAAAAATATGACCAGAAGTTCAAATGTATTTTATGTAAGCTTTTATATAAGCACATAAACCCTTTTTTCTCCCGACAAAATATTTGCCACACGCAAAACGAAGCTAGCGGCAACAACAAAAAGGTCAAAGACTTTGTTTGCATTTTGCGGTTTTCTTGTGAAGTTGACTTTTGGCGTCGATGCCAAATCCTGCACAAAATTATGTTTTCGTAAAGGATAAAGTTTAAGTCGTCCGTTAAAAGAAAGGCTTACAAAAAAGGTAAGGGAAGTAGAAAGCAACAATGGTATTAAAGTGGCTGATCATTCAATTTCATTTCTTCCAAGTTCAAACTTACAACAGAAACGCCTTAGCGCTTAAATATGTTTCAATTGAAAATTAATTTTTTGCAACTTCTAATCGACATTGTTTAAGCAAGAGATTCAGGTATTTTAGTACGAGTGTAGCATTAACACGATTCATAACCAAAATATTAATATTAATAATATCTCTGATGTCAACACACAGATTTTCAAGCGCTGTTTCGTAAACTTTTTCGATTTTAATGATGAACAGTGGTGGTTGGACGAAACGCATGAAGCAAGTTTTTGATGATTTCACGACCAGTCCGTTTGAGAACTGCAAAGAATTCACAAATTAGCTTTTGATGTCGATAAGCACAGAAAAAACTTGCCGATTCCAAAATTTATTGTGATTTCTCCGGTATCATTCAAGTTTTACTACGCGCAATTTGCACAAGTTCTTTAATATTCTCGCAACCTGTTGCAATACAGAGTTCTTACGCCAGTAGTCCCCGGCCTGACGAATAGATGACGCTACTAGAATGGAATCCATACTATAGCCCTAAACTTCATAAAGCGCCTGTAAAAATTTGACAGACGCTGAACCATTGCCCTTGCCTTATTAGAACGTCTGAAAAACGATATCGCCAAAAAACAGCCGCATTTGAAGAAAAAGAAAGTGCAGTTTAAGCAAGATTATACAACGTGTTACAAGTCTGCGTGAACGATGTCAAAAACCTTTAAATTGGGCTTCGATTTGCATCGTGTCCACTGCTGGGAAAAAAGGTTCTTCGAATAAAAAGTTGATCGCCGAAACTGAGACCTATTTGGAAGCAAAGGACAACTGATACTACAACAAGTAAGGAAAGGATAAGTTCCGATGTACGCGAACAATTTATACTCTTGCAACTTTCAAGAATTAAAGTCCGAGAAATTTCGTAAAGAAAAATGGGGAGTTGAGGGTTGCTTGTATCACACTATCAACATGCCTGCTAGATCAAAAATTGAGCGTCTAGTGCAAAAATTTGTATCCACGAGCACAGTACAATATATTCCCGTGTCAGTGAGACAAAGAAGTGCCCGTATTGTCAAGAATATTGCTGACGCTAGCGCATTAATTGAGAAAGACCCGAATCAATCTCTCACTCGTCGTTCTCAAACGTTAGACATCTCTGTGACGTCGTTATGGCGAATTTTGCGAAAAGATCTTGGCCTACGTCCTAATAAGATGAAATTGATGTAAGAACTAAAGCCGCTTGAGCACCAGAATCGTCATATGTTCGTGAATTGGGCTGAGCAATAACTTGAAAATTATTCGGATTCGAAAAATTATCTTCAGCGATGCGGTTCATTTCTAACTGAATGGTTTCATCAACAAGCAAAATTTGCATTACTGGTCAGGCAGCAATCTACATGTACCCCATGAGTCTCCGGTGAATCCCGAAAAAATTACGATGTGATGTGGTGGCGTCATTGAGCCGTACTCCTTCCGTGGTGATCAAGCCGGTCTTATGCGTCACGTTACTGTGAATGGGAATCGCTAACGCTCAAAGAAAAGCAAATATTTTTAGTCCGAGTTGGATGATATGGACTTGGACAATATGTGGTTCCAATAGGACGGCACCGCAAGCCACGCAGCGAATATCACAATCGATTTATTGAAAACCAAGTTTAGTGAACGTGTTATCTCACGAAATTGCACCATCAATTGGCCGCCTTGGTCGTGCGATTTGACGCCGTTAGACTATTTCTTGTGGGGCTACATCAAGTCTATGGTCTATGCCAAAACGCCAGTGACGGTTGATGAACTTCGTACGAATATTGAAAAATTGCGTGAAATTGTAGCAATTTCGGCGGATTTATGCTTGAAAACCGTCCAAAATTTGGGCTTAGAATCTGGACTTCTGCAAGCATGTATGTGGTGGCCATACAAAACAAATCGGGTTCCATATATAATGGCATCGAATGTACTTTCACCGGTATAGAAAATTTCATTGATATCCCAAAGCGTTTATATTTTATAAAAACTTTTGTAGCGCTCTTATTGAAAAACTCGGGGTATATGGGAGCTCAGGGAAGTACTGACCCCATTCAACCCATTTCTCATATTCAGAGATACTATTATAAGGATATAACTGTCTCTGAATCTTAATTTGATACATTGACCAATATTTTCAGTCAAAAGTCAACTATAGATACTGGAGTCCACATTTTCGTTATTTGGGGCTTGAACAGTTTTCTTTGGACTTTGAAAATGTTTGGTATACTTTGTATATTTATTTGTAAAAGTTGTTAAATTAGAGTCCACTATAGCAGCCGCAGGCATTCGACAGTTAGGCGTCATCACCGCACACATCCATCCGTCACAAGCGAGCGCATAATGAAGTCTGCTGACTCTGCTAGACACTAACCTAACACCCTTATATGCCGCCGTACCTAAGCAGTGCTGTTGTAGTTCTTCTTTCTTTTGCCTCCTCATATTTACTTCGAAATTTCACGCTGCACTTTATTTCCCGCTTTTCGGTTTTAACGAAGTTATGCTTCAACCGACTGTTTTGCTTGCCTTCTCAGCGCCACAATGCATTTGTTTGTGCTTTCACGGCAACTGGAGATTCGCTGACGCCACGAAGTGTCGGCTGTTTTGTTGTGTTGTAGCTTTTTCTTCGCGAAATCTCCAACTTTCACAGCAACGCGTTGTGATTTACAAAGATGTGCTGCTGTTGTTGTTATTATTTTTCTTGTGCACACTTTCTTGTTGTTCTTGTTGTTTTGGGCGCTTAGATAGTCGTCGTTGGCAGCGTTCTGCATGTTTTCTTAGCGCGCTCTTTATGGCTTTTCCTGCCTACCCACAAATGCGGTTTCGTGTGCTTTTCGACCGCGTGTGTGTGTGTGCGTGTGCTTCTTCAGTGTATTTGTGTGTACATATGTATGTGTATGATCCTTCCGTGTATGTGTGTGTGCGTACAAGACTTTGCGGCTACTTTAATTTCAATGCTCGGCTTCACCGTGTACATGGCTGTTTCGTAGGCCTGCTTTGCTAGCAATTTAATGTTGTTGTTGTTTGCTTTGTGAAACTCTTTTTTGTTGTCGTGTGTACTTCTCTGTTGTATGGTGTGTTGTGCATTGTTGTTATTGCGCGCCAAATTTGCATGTTAACATGTGTTTCTTACACATTTCGCACGCCATTTACCAACCGCCACAGCTATAATTTCACAGTCATCCCTCTTTTATGCCACTCCAACTCGCTTGCTCGCCGTGGTTGTTGTTGTTCAGTCCTTTAGTTTTCACTTAGCGGGCGCCTTCGCTCTGACTTTAAACGTATGCGTAGGCTTGGGCCCCACTTTGAATATTTACATTTGTATATGCTGTTGTGCAAATGTTTACCACTTCCTCACTTTAAATCTACTCTACCCCCTCCCGCTCACCCCCTGCGCGATTCGTGGCCAGTTTTGCGTGCTTTTATGTTCATGTTCGCGTTCGCGTAATTTTTCTAGAAGTTAATGCTGCCAAATGATTTTGTTAAACACGAATTGTTATTAAGTGTGGAAAGTTGCAGGAGTGTGTGGATATGTGTGTGTGAAACATACACGCACACACTTATTGTGTTGTAGTGTACTTGGCAGCCCTTCTGCAAAGCATGCTCCGTGCCTTCTACACGGTAAAATATGTTTTTACTACATTCTTCTCTTACTCTGCTCATGTTCATGGCGAATTTGGTTCGCCTTCAATTTCGTCTGATGTTTCGTGATTTAATTTAATTTTTGCCATAAATATTTCGTTCTTCACTCACGAGCTTAAGTTAGTTCGCGTTGGCTGTAAGTGAGTGGCTAACTGTTGTACGTGTTGAAAGAGAGTACTTTGTTATTTTTTTTGTTGCGTGTGTATAATGCACTCGCTGTAGCGACGAAAATAGTTTTTTAAAGAAAAAAACACAGAAATCTCAAATTTAATACTGAGTGTTTATTATCATTCGAAAGAACATTATTTGTCATCTATTTTTTGAAGATTATCTCTTTTAAATGTTAGTCGCGGCGACATCTCAAATGTTCTATCCATTGAGTCCAATTTGCCAATACTCGTTCGAGCCTTTTGACAGTTAACTGGCGAATGCCACGCGTGATGTTTTGCTTCAAGGCCTGATTCGAAGCGGGATTGTCCGCCTAGACTTTAGATTTTATATAATCCCTCAGGAAAAATTCGAACGGTGTGATATCAAACGGTCTGGGTGACCAATCGTTATTAGTGATATTATCTGCTCACCGAAGTGTTCTCTTAATAAATCCATTGATTGATGTGATGCGTGGGAAGCGGTGCCGCCTTGTCAAAACCAAATGTCGCCACAAAATTTCGATCACGAGCTTCAATTTGCGACATCAAACAATCGGTTATTATGACGCGATAACGGTTGCCATTGTCGGTTATGTTCTCACCGGCATTATTTTGAAAAGAAAATATGGACCGATGATTCCACTTATGCTCAAACCACACCAAACTCTTATTTTTTCTAAGAGAAATAAAAGCTCTTGAATCTCTTCAGCTTGCTTTTTGCGGCAAATGCGGCAATTTCGCTTGTTTACCTATCCATTGAGTCAGAAGTAGAAATGGACATCAACGCTGAACAAAATTTGGCTTGAAATCGTCGGATCTTCATAGAGCGCAGTGATGTCGCTTTAGTTATTGCACAAAATGTACTTTATACGCCCTCAATTTAAGATCTCGACCTAAAATGCACCAAGTCGTTCCGTACGTCAGTTCGAGTTGCTGCGAACGGCGCCGAATCGACTCTCCACAGTCTTCGTATACACTCTCAGCGACGGCTATTATATTCTCTTCACTTCGTGCTGGACATGATCTATTCTGTCGACTATTATCCAATAATAAAAGCTGGGGCTCAAGATTGGCGATTGTGTTCCGAATAGTATGCTCAGTAGGCCGATTATGTCGACTATAAGTTGAACGAAGCGTGCGAAACACATTCTTTATAGAACGTCAAATTTCGTAATAAGTTGAAATATTTGTAAACGTTGTTCGGGCGTAGGTCTGTTCGTGATTTAATGCCAAACAGTACTGAACAAAAATTACATGACAGCTGGACACGACTCACGCGTGATCTGTCAAAAAAGGATATTAAACACGCAAGAAAGGGCTAAGTTCGGGTGCAATCTAACATTTTATACTCTTGCAACTTGCTGGAATCAAAGCCAGGGAAACACCTTGCGTTGTAAAAAGTCAACCATAAGATCGGAATCTAAGCAATTTTAGATATACGTTCACCAGTATATATAAAATTGTATAATTTATACATAGAGCTGCGTATATATTCGGCTAACATTGTACGTGGTCATTATAAAATATCAGCCCGATATTCAAAAATTCTGGTAATGGTCATATGGGGGCTATGTGAATGTTATGAATAAAACACGTTCTGAAATTTTCATTGATATAACTCATATATTCGCCGATATATCCAGTATTGACCCAATTTTATTCCTTTCATCACAAAAAGTATTTTCACCTAATTTCAACACTAGAAATTGCAGATCGATCGATACTATGTTCAATAAAAAATCAGTTTTATCGATACTACGTAAACATAAAGTGAAAAAAGTAAATTTTTAAATAAAAAATACGGTGTATTAGTAGAGTATTTTCACCGAATTTCATGAAAAAAAAAGTTTTACAGGATGAAAGGAAAATTTATTTTCGTGATTTTTTTTCAATAAATTTTTAAGTCATATGAAAAAGTTTATATAAAAGAGTTTTAGAGCTTTTCATTATCTGCAACATTGCCATAAAACATTTTTTCTGTAAGACTTAGAGTTCTTCCGGAAATCGAGATTAACCAAGCCAGCCTTTAATGCAACCACACCGCTCTTCTTCTTTTTTCAGACTTCAGATCCCCAGTTTATTATTTTTGCCTTCATTTCGTTATTATCCCCTGAACAGGGTGTATTAAGTTTGATTAAGTTTGTCACGAAGTTTGTAACACCCAGAAGGAATCGTCGGAGACCCTATAAAGTATATATATAAATGATCAGTATGTCGAGCTGAGTCGATTTAGCCATGTCCGTCTGTCTGTCTCAGTTTTTAAGATGTTTTTAAGATATCCTTTTGAAATTTTGCAAACATCATTTTCTCTTCAAGAAGCTGCTCATTTGTCGAAACGGCCGATATCGGACCACTATAACATATAGCTGCATATAAACTGAACGATCGGAATCAAGTTGTTGTATGGAAAACTTTCACATTTGACAAGATATATTCACGAAATTTGGTATATGCTACTTTCTAAGGCAACAATGTAATCTCCAAAGAAATTGTTCAGATCGGTTAACTATAGCATATAGCTGCAATACAAAGTGAACGATCGGAATCAAGTTCTTGTGTGGACAACTTTCACATTTGACATGATATATTCACGAAATTTGATATATGTTATTTTCTAAGGCAACAATTTAATCTCTAAAAAACTTGTTTAGAACAGATAACTATAGCATATAGCTTCCATACAAACTGAACACATAGTAGTTACAAACAGAAATGCACTTGTAAAGGGTATTTAGCTTCGGTACAACCGAAGTTAACGTCTTTTCTTGTTTTATTTTCCCTTTCGGCGAAAAACTGCGACAAGTAACTAATTTTCACAGGCTTCTCTTGAAGCCAACTTTACTCCATTAAGAGAGTTCGACATTGACCGAAACAAATGGCAGTCTGATGGTGCAAGGTCAGGGCTATATTGTGGATGCATCAAAACTTCCCAGCCAAGCTCTTACAGTTTTTGCCGAGTCAACAAAGATGTGTCCTGATGGAAGACGAAGCCCTTTCTGTTGACCAGTTCTGGCCCTTTTTTCGATTGCTTGCTTCAATCTCATCAGTTGTTGACAGTAAAATATTGAATCAATGGTTCGACTCGGCTGGAGCAGCTCATAGCAACTCAACTTCCCTGAACTCATTTTTTTTTCAACACTGTATGGTATGACACAATGTGATGGGTAGCACTGGCCATATACGACTGCAACGACATCTATTGACAAAATACGAAAAGACTTTTTCGACTACCCAATATATATATTGCCACAATTTTTTTGTTTTCAAAAAATTTTTACCCTGGTCTTAAAAAATGGAAATCGAAAATCTTATAAAAATATACTTTACATAATTTTAAATGACTCTTATTAGCCTTTAATTAACATTTCTAAATAAGTTAAGCAAAGTCCTGGTTGAACTACTGCTTTTAAATTAAATTCACTTCTTAAAGTCCAAACAGTATATATGTAGTACGCACAAAACTTTACCACCTGTTATATTCTTTCCACTAGCTTTCAACTTTATATGTATAGCAATAATAATTCTATAAAGAAAGCTATAAACACCGTGGGCGAAGCTATGAAATAGCACATAAATAATGAAAAAGAAATTGCGCACGCCAACATGCCGTTAAAAGGTACAAGAACTCGAAAAGTAACGGAAATGGAAAAAATTAAAAGTATTTCCAAACAAGATTGAAAAGCAAATACTTTATTAAATACTTCTATTTGCACGTCTATGCTCTTACTTTTCATTTCCATAAATTGTTGAACTCGTTAATTACCGGAAGTCGATACCTAGAAGCGCCGTTATACGGCAGATGTTGTGCGAAATCAAAACTGCGGCAATTGCAAGTCACAATCGCAATTGAGTTAGACATAAACATGTGGCCTTTGAGTGAAAAATCCATTGCGAACTTGTGGGTGTGAACAACAGTAAGGGAGAAAATGCATAGAATTATGCACGGTTGTGATGAGAAAAATTGCAGCGAAAGTGAAAATAAAAAAAATTTAACGTGACTTAATGTCAAAGCTGGGCAGACCATAGCAAACTTAAGGGAGTGTCTATGCCATGAGACAACTTATAAGAAAAAACTCGCAGATGTTCGCAGGAGACATCATTTGTCGGATCAGAAGTTCTTTTTAAAAAGAGGAAATCTTTCTGGACGCGAGTTTAATACAAATTTCATGGGTTTGCTCGGGTATAAAACAGCATTTTTTTCTTAATTTCTTTATAAAATATGAAATATGAATATGAAATATTTTATTCGATTTTTTATTGTGACAAACATAACTTATTAACAAAAAAAGTATGACAAACACAAAAACACAGTTTCGAAAAAAATTGCGTTTAAAAACGACACACTTATCCTAGCTAGGTTCGAGAGCACAAGTTCTCAAGGCTAAATCTCCGAAACCATTACTAGAATCGGCTTGAAAATTTAGGAAAATATTCGAAAGGTGTTGCAGAATTCATATAGATAATAAAAAATTTCGATTGTTTGAAACCCGTAAACCCAAACAAGTCAAAGTTAAAAAAAAGCAATATAAAGTTCAAACGATTGAAAAAACTTTCATGCGCTCATACATTTCAGACATTGTTCTTAGCAGAAAGCACAATATTTTTCATTATTGCCTAATAAATCCTTTTAATATGATAATAATTTTAAATTGACACTAACAATTTCAATTTGTATTCCAAAGATCCTTGTCCCAGATTATGCGGTTCCACGTTCTTGCGCATGTTTAAGCTCTCATTTTTTATCTTTCGGGGATCTTTGCGATCGTGCTGACAGTTTTTTGCGAAAGCTTCTTGTCACTTGGCTGTAATAAAAGCTCTCCAAGCGATAAATTTAGACTACATTTTTTATTATTTCGCGGCATGATAAGAACCCATAAAGACCATGAAAATCTTACAAGACTTTATAAGACCTGTGCCACCTAATAAGTGTACTAGTAGGCACACCTTTGCAAGAAGTTTGATATACGTAAGTTCTGCTTCTTGATTTTAGCTGGAAAATGAATTTCCAAAAATTCTAAGCGGACTGAGAATTGCTGATGAAATTCATGGCAAGCTTTGGTATTGCAAAAGTTTGTTCGAAGGTTTAGTTGGTTGAAAATGGTCCACAACAGTTAACGCGCCAGTTGAGCTGAAGTGTGTATATTTTCCAGGTTCTAGGTTCATTCGAGACTGTTTAGAACCACAGAAAGACATATGTCTTTCCCGTTAGTCTAAAAATTACTCAACTGTTCGTAGAGTTGATAGTATTTATGGTTTCATCGACATCGTCATCCTTTTGAAATCGAAAACTTCATTTGCGTTAAGTATCATACCATATTACTAGGTACACCAGAGTGGTTTAACTTGCTGGACGCTAAAAACACGAAAACTCTCGTCTGAGAAAGGAAAAGATTCTACGGATCATTGTGAACAACTTTGATAAGAGACTATGGGTCTTAAACCAGTTTCGTGCCAGCGATTTTAAGGCGAAGTTTTCAGGTAACAGAAAAAATGTTTCGTTAATTTTTTAGATATTCGAATGGAATTTAACACGTAAGTGGATTGAAATTCTATTGATTATTTATTAGAAGCGGTCAGATCGGATCGTTTGTAGCACATATCTTCCATACAAATGATTGTGCAGATCTTTTAAACTTCGCCTTGAATATCGCTGGCTCAAAACCGGTTTGAGACACATAGTCTCCTAAACAAAATTATTCAGAGTGATCCGTAAAACAGTAAAATATTTCCCGCATACGCGATTTTATAGAAAAAATAACGACTCGCTCTAATGCACACTGCTATTATTTCGAGCATGACTTTTCTTTGCTTGTACACGCAAATATTTCTAAGCTAACTTTAGAATTATGACTGAGTTGTACACATAGAGATATATGTATGGGTGTATAAGAGCTATCGAGTTAATAGCATGAAAGCGCGC
Organism: Bactrocera tryoni; assembly: GCF_016617805.1. Taxonomy (NCBI): domain Eukaryota; kingdom Metazoa; phylum Arthropoda; class Insecta; order Diptera; family Tephritidae; genus Bactrocera; species Bactrocera tryoni. The sequence goes on from NW_024396094.1 coordinate 64,171, forward strand.
GCACATTTCAAACACTAATACACACCGCCGGCACTCTGCTACCCCTCTCCCTACATAAATACCAAGGAACATATTTTACACACACACAAATACATACATCCTCTCACACTTCTTAACTTCCGTTTGTTTCCACTTAAACGTTAATTTTACTCTGCAAATGAAAATGGTCGAAGATCAAAGCATAAAAAAATTGCAAAGCATACAGCAACAAAAACAACAACAACAAAAGAATAAAGAAAAATAAAGTGAAAAAAATGAAAATACGGAAATAAATTGAAACTTAAGAAATGCCAGCACGGCACGAAAAGCATACGGCAGAAAACGATTGAGTGAATGAGCGCATGAACAAACCTGCGAGAGTAGGCACGTGTGCCGCTTACACGGCGCGCGAAGCTGTAAGGCAGAAGGACTCGAAAGCAATTAACACGACAAATGTGCCTCTTCGATTATTTTTTCATATTATTTGTGTTTCCTTTACATTTGTTGCAAAGCGGCGAGGCAGCTTGCAATTACACCTCTGCATATTACACCACACAACCTGTACACGTATGTGTACGTAGCTGTGCGCCCGTGTGTGCTCTCAGTTTCGCGTACAGACAGTGAATGTGGTGGGTACATAAATGAAAGGACCGACGGCAAGTGGTTGTGGCATATGACACTTAAGGCATAAATAACTGCCAAGTGGTGCGCAAGTGGCAGTGTGTACGCGCAACGACACTTGTAATTACAAATAATGAGCACAAAAGAAACCACCGTTAAATTGCTGCAGGCGTCAGTCCTCTTATTTTTGTATTCTTCATTATTTTATTTAAATTTGCTTTTTCAAGTTTTCTCATAATTCTTTTAAGAAGAAAGCAAAACGATCACAATGATGTGGAAAAAAATATTTCTCAATTATGTTTTTCTGTCATATTTAAAACTTTTGAAAAAACTCATCAACGTAGGTATCTAGGCCTACAAAAACTAATGCATTCGCTATCATTGAAGTTTTGTCAGCTTGTGTAGACTCTTATGTATACTCATTTGTACAATGGTTGCGTTACTTCGCAAATAATCCACCTTATCGAGACTAAGTATGAAGAATATATTTTTGAGAGTGATCACAGGATTGCATTTAATAGTCAAGCACCGCCAAAAAGTATACTACGAAATAGTAAGTTTTTGAGAAAAACAATGATCTTATTCTTTCCATATTCATAAGCCCCATGAATACATTACACCCTGAAGAAGGGGTATATTAAGTTTCTCCCGAATGAAATATCAAAGATCCTATAAAGTACTTATACGTATTCTAACATCGTGAAAAGCTGAGGTATGGAAAGGTTAAGGCAGAGGGAAGGTCATCTCATCCCAGCAAATGAAGACCTTATGCGATGAAACACCACTGGCTCTTCTTCTGAAGGAACCCCCTCTGTGGGACAGCATTATTAGGATGGTAAACTTCTCAAAGAAGTTGAAAGTTCCCTCGGCAGTAAGGCGAATGGAGTAACTTCACGCTCCACTTACTGCTAAAGGATATCACAATCTCAACAGTTCACGAATAGCTCGAAAACGTCGAAAACCACTCATGTAGGTGTCACAGGATCAAGTACTAAACTTTCCATAATAATTATATAAGAGGTTTTACGAGCATTTTCCAAGCAAAAGTCTTTGTTATATGTTGCTATTAGCGTAAGAGTGTATAAAACGGCTGAATCGCATGTAATTTGCAACCAAATACACCTCATTTTGATGCCAGATCACAAGGGTTAGTAAAAACGAATTGACCGCTTTGTATATGCTTCCAAATTGGTAGAATGGAACCCTGCAATGCATTTGGACCCCATAGCATAAAGAAGCTGATCCGAAAAGAGGAGACACATGCGTATGTATGGTTACAACACCATTTGTACCTAGAGAGGTGTAATCAATTTCTCCAGGTACAAATTCCAACAACTTGTGACATATTCCACCTGGCAGTGTGAGCTCAAGATGCTCCTATTTAACGTCTGTATAGTTCATTACGCAAACTGTTGGTTCTGCGATATAGAGTTGGAAACTGCCGACCACCTGAGACTAGTCTGCACAGTGGTCCATCAATAGCACCTAGCAGTATACTGGAATTTAGTAGTGCGCTGGGTCTGTGTAACTCATTGTGACAGAGAAGAGGGCACAATAGGCTTTAGGTCTCGGTGACAGTCTCAGTTTATTTCTATCTATGTTCATCTACGAGGCCATCTAACAGTCTGCAGAGAGGTGAACTAATCCGCCAGTTTTTGAGATATCGATTTAAAATTCTGCAAACGTCTTGTTCTCCCGAAGAAGCAGCTCGAAATTGCGGATATGGGACCACTATATATGTACATATACATACATATAATATGTGTACAATTGTTACTCAAACTGATCGATTAGAATTGTGACGAATATCTTCTTATAACCTTTTATACTACCAGACATGCACCTGTGAAATGTTTTTTTACTTCGGTGTAGCCAAAATTACGGCTTTTTTCTTTCAACTGCCTGACTGTAACTTAACTGCCATCCATCTGTAAATTCTCTAGTAGAATCCGAAACTTTCTTTCCACATAAACGCTTTAGATTCGGCAGTCGTCTGGCAAGTTGCTTCTAGTCTCAGTTATTTCAAGACATTAAAAAGCAACGAGCTTAGATATTTACCTTATAATGGTCGAGGTTAACCGCATTCCAAGAACAGCTGCGCTGAATGATGACTTATTTAGGGACGATCTACATATATCTGTGGCTTACCATGTCTAAAATAAAGTAAGCTATGTTACCTCCGACCCAGAAGTTGCCGATTTGGTTGTTCATTTCTGTCAAGCAGACATAATTATGCTAAAATCTCTAATCGATTTGCTATAATAAAGGTCGGTCAGCCCAGCTCTGTTGTTGCTGATTTTATTTATCTCCGGGCTGAAAGTTAAAACTGTGAATATTAGTATTTTATTCACTGTACCATTAAATACCGAACTTTCTCCAAATTTGACCACAGATTGGTATACTTATCAGCACAGCACAGAACATACAATCATTCTCTTTAAGTTATATTTCGTTCGCAATCTCCTTACAGCTAAGCTAATTAGATATAAACGAGTTGGTTTACGATATCCGACCACAAATGAAGACGAATTATGTAGTTGAGACCGTTCTCATGACAGTTCAGCCAACGTCACCGGCGTCGGCTTTTTATTCATTCCACATTCCAGCGAATTCGGCGAGATCTGGCGATCCTCTTTCTTGAATTTGGTTGAAACCGTTCTTACGACAGTCGGGTCTATATCAACGGAACGCACCCTGATTTTATCTTGTAGAGCACTTTCAACTCGATAGCATTCCGCCAAATTACTCCAGGGAGGTTTGTTGCCGCTTTCTTTCTAAAAAAATTAAAATGCAAATTTCAACCTGAAGATTCTATGCCTCATTACTAGGAACCATTTACCTCTACACTTCACTCCACAGAAAAATTATAACAACGAAGAAGAAGTTGTACGAGGGCTTACTCTTTGCAAAAAATTTTCGCTGCACCTGAATTTTTTTTCCACTCTTTGCATTACTTAACTGCATAACTGCAGTCTTTCTAATTTTTTCAAACATTTCTTTATATTTTTTTTCTTTGCTCGTTCTGTAAAGTTGAAAGTCTACGCCAGCGAACAAGTGAGTGGCAGTCCATTTGCGTGACTTTTCTAAACGAATTGTGGAAGTAATAAAAAGCAAGCCATTACATTGGGAACCATTACGGCTGGCAACTTAACTCTCTGCTTTGAACAACTTGACTCCATTCAACGCCAAGTGTGGCATGTAAAGGTGGTGTAAAAGCAAAAGAATTCTATGAAACTCAAACCCATTACAAGCTTACAGTATGCACACGAAATATATTTTAAGTAACGAATTTTAAAGGGTTTCTATAAAAGAAGTCGCTTATATAATGACAGTTAAAAGAAATTATTTTTGGTAAAAATTGATAAAAAGCGTTTAGAAAAAACAGAAAAAGCTCTGCGAGTTAAAGCTTAAATAATTTTTTTTTTGGAAAAAGCGTTAAATTCCAAAATTTTACCCACGCGTTGCATATCTACAGGCGCACTACTTATATGCATACTGCTTTTATATTTTGTAGCATACTTTTAGGGGTTTTACCTATTTTTTTTAAAGCAAATTGCAGAGGAAACTTTGCTTCAGAAAGAATTAGGAATTCTTCAGAGCTCTTGCGAATATTTCTGCGTGTACTTTATATGCAGCAACATAAAGCAGCACATAGCACAGGCACAGACGCCTGGCGAAAATAAGTACTAAATACTGCTGACGCTAAATAATAGCCTTTGTAGGCATTTGTTAGGTAAAAGCTAAAAATTTCTGCAAATGTTGCACGTGCAACACACCTGCATATACAGCCGCCGGCGACATTTCAACACCAACACGGAGCGTTGCTAAATATGAGCAACATTAGCATGCAGCAGGCGTTGCATGTGTCTACATTTTTGCATTACAACAACAAGTGCATGACAATTTTACGGTGTACATACACACACACATGCGCGCTCATATAAAAAGCTAAGTGACGAACGTGCCCACGAGTGCGCAGCACAATGACGTGCACTTTTGTTGCGGAAAATTGGAAAATCGTTGCATAACTGCAACTTGCCACCAGCGCAACCACTCCTTAAATTGCTGAAGTTGCACGAAGTGTATGCATGCCACGAACAACTCTGGCTTGGTTATGCGAAGAAAACTTGCATGCAACGTTTAGTGTAATTTTCACTAGGTCTCGCTTCCGTTGAAAAGGGTTAAATTTTATTTCATTTTCCCCCTCTTTCCACCTTCCACGCCTTCAACCAGCAACTTAGCATTTTGCAGCATTACTGTTTCCCGGTACTTTGGAAAATTTTCCATTTTAATATGAAAGAAATTAAGATGAATACTCGTACTTATACTACGTGTATATACACACAGAGACGGCAGGCGACGGCAGGCAGCCGAGACAACAGCGGCGCAAGGACAACTCAACGGCTGCAAAGTGGCGTGCAATACTAAAGTATGGCAGCAAAAGTCATGCAACAGCAGCAGCGAGCGGTGAGCCGGGCTTGTGCAAATGAATGCGCCACAATGCGACACAAGTGTACTTAACACTCACTCATTCATTTGCGCTCGCTCCCTCTCACTCCCGCGCTTGCACTTGCTCTTGCTCGCTGCCTACCCAGTTTTATAGCTTTCTGTTAGATTTTTTTGGTTTTTTTTTGTCATTTTCATTTCATTTTCATGATATATTTCCTTTGCTAAGTAAATGAGTACCTTAGTTGGCTTTCGAGTAATAATGTTAAGTGTCTCTGTGGCAAGGCAGCGAACGTGCAAACGTAGTCGGCGCAATTAAAGTCGCATTTGGCGCACCAGTGCGTATGAGTAATGCGTCAGTGCAGGCAGGTGCTGCCCTCTCAGCCGCTACACGAGCCGGTCGACAGAGTTTTCAGTAAATGAGCAATTTATTTATTTCTTTCATGATTTTAGTGATTAAGTACGGTTTAGCTATTGCTGGGAAGAGTTTTGGAATTTCCCTTTTGAATTGAAGTACACTTTTTGTGTTATGCTGAATGATGGCGGCACTTCATTTGCCTGAAAGTTCTTGGAAGTCCTAATGAAATTCATATACTTTAGTTCCTTTTGCCGGAATACATAATTAAAGAACACTTTTTATTAGAAAATGAAAAGAAAATATATACTTTTTAATTTTTTTTTAAAGACGCTAAAGTCTTTAAACTAAAAATATAATAAAAATAATATAAAGTAACTTCTTGGCCATTCAACTTTCTTCTGCAATTTTAATTGCTATTTAGTCTGATTGTAGGCAATAGGTTCGGAAAATAAATTTAAATAAACGATTATTTCGTTATCTACTCACTTTTTTCTGCTTTTCAACCATTACTTTTTTTAGATGTAGGCTATATTTTTAGAAAAAATTTTAATAAAAAAAATTTCAAAAAATATTTCATGATCATTAAAGTTTCTTATGCAATTTAAATTACTGTTTAGCCTAAATGTAGGCTATATTGTCTAAAAAAACCTATAAAAAAAGTATTTCGTGGTCATGAAATTTTTTCCGCAATTAAAACTTATATTTAGCCGAGATCTAGGCAAATTTTTCGAAAAAAACTATTAAAACTGCTATTTAGTCTAAATGTGGGCAATATTTTGAAAAAAAATTTAAATAAAAAATATTTTTAAAAATATTTCGGGTCACTAAAGCTTCTTCTGCAATTTAAACAACTGTTTAGCTCCAATGTGGGCTATATTGTCGGAAAAAACTTCTAAAAAAGTATTTCGTTGTCATCAAACTTATTTTAATAAATAAAATAAAATAAAAATATTTCTTGGTCTTAAGATTTCTTCTGCAATTAAAACAACTGTTTAGCGTAGATGTAGGCAAAAATTTCGAAAAAGAATCATAAAAGAAATTATTTTGTGGCCATCGAACTTTTTTCCTGTTTAGCCTAGATGTAGGCAAAAATTTCGGAAAAGAGTTATAAAAAAATTATTTCGTGGCCATCAAACTTTTTCCCACATTTAAAATTTGTATTTAGCTGAGATCTAGGCAAATTTTTTCAAAAAAAAAAAATTATTTCATTGTCACTTATCTCTCTTCTGCAATTAAAACTCCTAGTTGCATGCAATATTTTCGAAACTCGCAGATGGTTTGCCATTGTCTCACCTATAAAATATTTGGCCTACAAACCTTGATAAGGTTTTTCATATTTTCCATCATTAAAATAACCTATAAAATTGTACTATGGAAGATAATTAGTTATTATATTAATTAAAAGCAATTAACTTCAAAAGTTAGAGATGTTAATAAACAAAAAAGATCGACGATACTATTTATGGAAAAATATAGCATGCATATAGGCGCAATAGTAACTTCTCCTTTTTTAATGGATATCTCAAATAATTAGTCATTCATAATAACTCATAACAGAGGCGATTAGATACAATTCTATGGGTAGTACAGGTTATCTTAGGTATGCAGGTCAAATGATGGGCAATTGAGACACTAAAATATGCCACTGCTGCGCTCTTTACCCCATTAGAGGATTGAAAACCAAGTTTGGTGAACGTGTTATATAACGAAATGGCCCAGTTTGGCCGCTTCGGTAATGCGATTTGACACCGTAAGACTATTTCCGGTGGAGCTCCGTCAAATCGATGGTCTACGCCAACCAACCAGCGACTATTGAAGAATTTCGTACGACTATCGAAAGTGAAATTGCAGCAATGTCGGCTGATTTATGTTTAAAAACCGTCGAAAAGTCATCGACTTGCATACATAATGGCTCGAATGTACTTTCACAAGAATAAAGAACTTCATTGATTTGTTTAATTTAAAAAAATGTTTACTTTGTAGCGCTCTTATTGAAAAAAACCGTTATAAATTCTGTTACTTCTATTGACATAGATAAGACTTTACGTTTGGTTGATAAATGATTTTCCCTTGACATAATTTTCTGTTTCCTAAGCGGGTCTCTGTGAATGCTTTCGGGTTCAGTTTGTACGTATTTTTATTAAATCAGGTCAATAATGATAAGAGTATCAGTTTTGTTTTTGTTAAATTATTTCAAACCATACTTTTGATCCAACAAATTGCAAGACCCCTTACACTCCCTAAGTAACTTAAACTGAAGACCTCACCACACAGATATTTTTTCTTTAAATATGCTGAACAGGGTGTAAAAATTTGCCTCGAAATCTATACCACCCCGAAGGAAAATATACACGTAAATGATCAGCATGTCGAACGAAGTTGTTTAGCTATGACCGTCTGTCTGTATATACGCGATCTAGTGCCTCACTTTTTGAGTTATCACTCTGATCATTTTGTGCACGTTTTATGCTCGCCAACAATCTGCTCATTTGTCGGAACCGCTTGTATCGGACTGCTGTGCCATATAGCTGCCATTGAACCTGAACGATCGGAATCAAGATCTTGCTGGGAAAACTTTTTTCATTGTGAAGGGTATTTTAGCTTCCATGCAACAAGTGTTAATATTTTTTCTTGTTTAAAGAAAGGAAAATTGAGGTTATGATAGGCATTATAATTATTAAGATTTTAAAATAAGTCCAGCATACAAAAAACAGCTAAAAAAAATTCTAATTATGTAATAAAATTCATAATTTTTTAAAGTAATTATTTTAGAAATTTGGAAAAAAATTTTAATATATAAATTGCACACACGCCTCAATTGAGCTGCCAATCTTTTACTGACATACATTTTTTGCTTCTCATATAATTGCAGAATTTTCCGATGGACTGCATCTTAATAATGGAAAAATGCGCGTGCCAAGCAACGAAATTCTTTACAAGCAAGCAACAACAACAGATCTGAGCGATAAAAATGCGCACGCGCCAAAAATCGATGCATATAGGTATATGTGTGTGGGTGTAAGTAAGCGTGAAGCGTAACCTTTGAGCGTGCCAAAGAACGCTGCATCACGATGAGCTAGCAACGATCGAAGCTAACAAAGAAAGTGCGCTGCAATGCCAATAAATCCATATTAAATACATGTATGCTTACAAATCATAAAAAACAATAATAACATCATAAATCAACGCAAGACAAAGCAACTTTACACAGAAAATGCAGAAACTGTAAGAAATTCCCAAAAAAAAAAATTTGAAAAAAAATTGCGCACGAATGAAATATTTCATAAAAATATCGCAAATTTATGTATGAGCTTTATGGGGTAAAATGCATACCGAAAGTGTAACAAACTGGAGCGGAATTGACGCTTGTCGTTGAAGTACAGCGAGCAGCAGAAGCGGAAGCTGGGCAAATGTTAATTATTTTCATTGAAGTGTGCTGCTAAGTCAGACCATAATTAATGAGTGCAAACGCTGGAAGTTTAGTAATTGAGCGAAGTGAGCGAAATGAGCGAAATAAGCGCACAAAAACACCAAACAACTGGAGTTTTTAGTTACCAAATTCATAATTGACGCTATTTAATTATTTATATTTATTATACGCCTTGCATATTTGCTCTTAGCCTTTATTTAGGAGAACGTAATTGACTCTCATTTGTGCTATCATTTGGTGTTTTCCTATTAATTTAAGCTACTTTCGGGAACAGCTCATTCAAACGGCTTCTTATGTTTTATAGCAAGAGTTAACCAAAGTATATTACGAGTCAAAGTGCGCCGAAATACTCGCAGGTGGCCAGAACTGTAGAATACCATGAATGCGGAAGCAATGTGGCTCCGGCTTCAGTCTGCTTTCCCTCACTTGTGATATAAAAGAACAAATTTTGAAATTTAGGATTTCAGCATAAAAAAGAAAATCAAAAAATGGTTTGGTTGACTATAACTTATGCTTGGGCATTCATTTTAAATCAATCGAACAAACCAGAAAATAGCTTTTGTAATGGAAAATCGAATGCTGATCGATACCGGTTGTTCAATAAGTTTTGTCGTTTGATAAGAAAAACACAATTTTATGATACACTTTATTATTCATTATAATCTCCCTGAACATTAATACACTTGCTCCCAGGACCCTCCCATCTGTGGATCCCATCCCTGAAGTGAGAATCCAGAAGGCCTGCCAATACGCTTCAACAGCCGCTATGAGCTCTTCATTTGATGAAAATCGCTTGCCACGCATACATTTTTTGAGTTCTGGAAACAAATGTAGTCGCTGAGGGCCAAATCTGGTGGATGCTATGTAGAATAATTCGAACTTTAGTTCATGGATTTTAGCCATTGTCAAAATGCTCTTGTGACACGGTGCATTGTCCTGATGAAAAAGGATTTTTTTGGGAAACCGGTTATTTTTTCACGAATTTTTTTCTTCAACTGGCCCTAAAAATTGCAATAATATACAGAATTAATTGTTTTACCAGTTTGCAAGTAATTCACAAACAAAGTTCCTCTCGCATTCCAAAAAAACTGATGCCATAATCTTCTTGGCCGATTTGCGGACACGAACTCGTTTCGTAGCCGAACAACCAGGTTCACACCATTCTTTAGCCTCTTGGTTTGATTCAGGATCATGGTGATAGACCCAAGTCTCATCCATAGTGTTGAATCGACGCACAAGATCCACTTTATTCTTTTAATTATCCTTTTTAAAACGCACCAAATGTTGCTGAGAAAGTCGCATTCGAATGTGTTTTTGTTCAATTGTTAGCGAGTGCAGCACCCATTGTGCACACAGCTTTCTAAAACCCCAAATGTCACTTAAAATATGGCTCACACTGCCTTTATTAAACACCTCTCAGTCAAGCAACGGTCTTTCAAAACGATATCCTGAACGACAAAACTTATTGAACAACAATTAATAAAATAGTGGCCTCAAAACAAAATTCTGCCAGATTTTCGGGAAAAAATTATAATTTTTGATAAAAAAAAATAAAAATCACGTCTAAACTAAAATTTCATGTCTGTATGAGCTGTCTACATTTCATTGAAATCTATCGAGCGGGTTTCGAGCTTTAGTGGTCATTATTTCAAGAAACAGAGTTGTGAAAAGCAAAAGAGAGGATTTTAAGTTGTACACGAACGTTCCGGAGCAACCGAAGACCATTTGACAATAGTCGAATAGTTCAAAAACTCTTTTCATAGTATATTTCCACGATAATATCTTTAACGAAAGTTAAAAATATTTATATACATACATACATATATTTTTTTTCTGACTACCCTTAACCCCTTTAAATAATTAATTGATTTAAACGGAATTTGATTCACAATAATTTCGTCCCTATTTCTAGACAAACGTCTAAAGAGAGAATTCGTCAACGAGCATAACCCTTCATCACTTTTTACATTTTTCTAACAACGTTCAGATTTTGTGACTCATTTACGATTTTCATCCATTTCAAATGTCATTCCAGCATTTATGTTTCTGCGGCAAATGAAATACACAATTTTAAAATGGAAAAGCAAAAATTTTGAAACAAAAAAAGTCGCCTGACATATTTTGAGTTTTTTTGAATTTGTGAAAAAATCAACGCGTGTACAACAACAAAAAAAAACGTTGACAGAAAGCAGCTTTAAATAGAGAAACAAATATTGGCAAAAGTTTTCTATGCAAACCGCGGCCGAAGTAGCGCCACCTCTATAACCAAAATTAACGAAAGAAGAAAAAATAAAAAATATAGATTTAAATGTGAAATGAAAAATGCGACAATAAAAAATAAATTGTGACTTGTGAAGAGCATAATAACATAAATCAACGGCAAATCAAAAAAGTTTAATGAAAAGGAAAAAGTTTCGCAACACAACGAAGGCGAAGAACAGCGGCTAAATTAAAATAATATTCAGCAAAACAACAAAACCAACAACAAAAACCGAAAATATCACACAATGAAAGCGAACACAGCTGCAGTCGGCGCGAGCGCAGAGATGCCACAAAGCGGCATGCAACAGCGACGACATCAACATCAGCATCAGCATCACTTGCCACAGCCGCTAAAGCTCATATTGGCGTTAGTCATCATCATTTGCTTGCAAGGTAAGTGAAACATCAATTTCACTCTTTGTTGTTGTTCCTTTTTTATTTTATGTTGCTCATTTTCGCGTTTGCCTTCGTGTTGTAAGCATTTTTTGTGCGGTTTTGCCTGCTTGCAACAAATTGCCACGTACACATGTTAATACAAGCGCAGCCATCATCTATCTCTGCCTCATGTCCCATTTGCCAGCAACGTGTCGTCAGACTTAGAGGATGTGCCAATATGCTTGCTGTTGCATGCACCACCCACGGCAGGCACCCGAAAGACAAATAGGCATATTTTGTCATTGTATGCTAGATGGTAATCTATATAGTAAATATTTGTGTGTTTTTCTTTATGTGATATGTGCGTGTGTTTGTAGCTGCAATAATTATTTTGTCATCGCTTTCCGCTTTCGTGCCGAATTTCTTATGTCAATAAGTGTCTTCTGAAACTTAGGCTTGTGGGTAGCGATTATTTCGTTGTTGGTTCGTTTTTTCAACAATTTTTGAGCGACTGTCTTCCATATTTTATATAGTGTTTTCATTTCTTAATCCATCTCTCTTGTGCAGCTAATTTTCTGAAGAGAAAACCACGATTTTTTACGTAATCTTTTCCCTGTCCCGCATTCATTACTTCAACGTCAAATGCTGCTCCATGGTTTTAGACTTTCGTATTTTGCTTATTCTCCTCTTGATTCTTTGTTCTATTGTTATTTATCCGGACACATCTGTCGACAAAGCTTTCGAAAATGTCTTACATTAATTACACTACTCAACAGATATGAAGAAAAAATTGCAACTGATGTGCTAAGATAATCTGTGGGGTATTTTACGTGTTTTGATTACCAATTTGAGTTCAAAAATTTCTATCACGACAGCTATTTTTGTGCATTTAGTAAATGGTACTGGTTTGACCCCTACACACATTGACTACAAAACAACAAAATGCTACTTGTTATGACCTTTTTTATTATAATTATTGGTTTAGCAATCCAAAATTAGCAAGAAACCGCCTCTAACATCACAGTCGCAAATAGTAACTGGTAAACTAACAGTTAGTGTTATTAGTTTTGCAAATTTTGAAAACATTGAAGAAAGACTGATAGGCTCGTTTATTCGAGATTAACTTTATATACCAGCTATATATATTATACAGTATATCGTCATCTGAAATGCAAAACGACCTATCATCAAAAAAAATTGAAAATGGTTTTCAGATAAATTTTGTTTCAATATCAGTGTACGATAACCAATATATAACCATTTTATAACCAAAACTCAAATTTTGTTTCAATATTAGTGGTTTCTTTTATAAAATTTGTCCTTCGCCTGTAAACTTATGAAAATTGAAGTTACGTTATTATGAATTTTAGGTGAAGTTATGCTAAATTCAACTGGAAGAGCCTGAGCAATGCATATTTTAATTTTGTACAGCACTCAACAGTCTTCAACTCTCTTCCAAAATAAATTTCAAATTATTTTTTCATCACATCGACAACAACCTCAGGCTTGTGATTTTAGATCTTAAATTTTTGTTACATTTACCAAAGACCATAATCTAACTTTCTACCTACTTGTGGGTTAGGTAAACTTTGACATCCTATAACAAATGCCGAGTATTTTACACCAACGCTGATATACCAAAACAGCAGCATAATCTATTAGATAATTCAAGGCTTTTCTCATTCTCTCGAATCGAAATTCTAGTATGTTTGACAGCTATATGTAATTGAAACATTCTTGGGAGCCAGATCAGACATAATTTTATTACTCCGTTTGAGAAACGTTTACGGAGTATTTCTGGTTTTAGATAATGCTGTCGCTTTGATTATTTTTTAATTATGAGATAAATATACAAATATATTTCCATTCGTTGTTTCTCTGCTGTTTCTACATTTTGCCATTTGATGCTCTGACTTTGTCTGCACGCACTACCGACTCACTAATTGCGAAATGAGCTTATGGCAATTTCACGCCACTAATTTCCAATTCGACGTTAGGAAGAGGTCTTTTCTCGCATTAACTGTTTAATTGCATTTGCAATCGGAGTGAAAATGTATTTTCGTTGAAAAATGAGAGCAACGCGGTTGTCGATGGGGAAGTACAGATGTTGGGCTATTAGAGGGTAAGATATGGTGATTTAGATAGTGATAAAGGTAGAGGTTGAGGTAGTTATAGTTATAGTGGTACAAACAGAGATCGGTATAGATATAGAGCTAGGGATTGAGATTGAGATAGAGATAGAGATAGGGATAGAGATGGAGATAGAGATAAAGATGGAGATAGAGATAGAGATAGAGATAGAGATGGAGATAGAGATAGAGATAGAGATAGAGATAGAGATGGAGATAGAGATAAAGATGGAGATAGAGATAGAGATAGAGATAAGGATAGAGATGGAGAAAGAGATAATGATAGAGAAAGAGATAGAAATAGAGAGATAGATAGAGATAAAGATGGAGAGATAGAGCTAGGGATGGAGCTAGAGCTAGAAGTAGAGGTAGGGAAGAATGAACATAGATAGAAGGAGATAGAGACAGAGGTAGAGAGAGAAAGATATAGTGAAATGAAACTCGACAGAATAATTCCAGAAGATCCTGGATACGTTAAGAAGCTAAATCGTCTTTGTTTCTAATATAACTATTCCAGTTAAATGTATATACTTATATATTATAGGACTGTCTTTTTAGGCCACAACGTAATATTTATCTTTATCTCGAGTTCTTGAAATAAAAGCATAAAAAGTAATAAAAAGATAGAGATCATCAGCGGGACTGAGTAACAGAACCTACAACCCGCTTTCAAATATTCCTAGCTGCATTTAAACCTATAAACCCTTGGTCCAATACCAGTAAGGGTGAGCCGCAAAATTATTTCCTAATAGTGCTGTTCATAGTCTAACCAAAAAGCCAAATCGTTCAAATGCTGTTGTATACATAAATGTGAAAGATCAGCGAGTCCTGATTCTACTACTATACTACTATAGAGTTTTATATTGACTACATAATTTCCACGAAGGGTGTAACGGTTTGTCTGTATATCGTTAAATTCATGAGCAACTATCATTGATTTTGAATTTTTTTCTGTAAGTTTCCTTCCTTTCATTGCTTCGACATATTTTTCTCGCTAGATGCTCATTGAGCGCGGCGCCGCTAGTGAAATAATATGATTGCGACGCATAAAAACGGATATAATGCAATTACAACATTACGCAAATTGGCAAACGTTAATTTCGACTGCGGTTAAATCTGACGACTTTTGATTTGTTTTATGCCGCTTTTGTTCGATGACGTTAAATGCAGGCTTTTTATAGCTTTTTTTCAATTTTGTTCAAAATTTTGTTGTTTATTTTTTGTCTGTGAGAATTGTAGATACAACTACATTTCTACAGTTCACATTTCTTTTCCATTGACACTTTTACTGATCTGCACTTTGAAGATATTTCTGTTTAAAAGTCGTTTAAGCGAGGAGCTTACTTTTTTGTTTGAAAAAGTTTTTACGGCTTTTTAAATGTAACACAGACGCAGAATTTAATTCTCTTTTGTTTTAATATTGTTGCTACTTTTTATAGCGAAAATTTTAAATTATATAATAAATATTTTAAATAAAAAAAATTAAATAAAATATCTCAAATTATTGCAACCAGATAAAACCTATGTATTACAGCTTAGGGCTTCCTATTGAGCACACACATACATACTTGTACATATGTATGTGTATATTTAATTAATAAGCTTTATTCACGAATTTCCCTTCGCCGTAAGACCCTCTCTTACTCATCTCATTTGCCAACCTACCATTTTATCCCGCCACGCACGCTTAATTCGGACTTAGTTATGAAACCTTTCTACAATTCTGAGTAGCTTTTATCCCATTGACATTTTCCATAATTGGTGGTAAAAAACACGATTAACTTAATTTGGACTTAAATCAAATCAACTGGGTTTCAATGGGATAAAAGTAAAATTACATGTGCATACGTATAGCTATTTTCGACTGCGCATAATTAATGCTTTTTCCAATATATTACTTTGTTGCATATTCATGCAATTCTGCTTGCAACATTTTAATGGTAATATCATTACACAATTCTATTTTATTTGTTTGCGCTTTTATGGTCTTTCTTAATTGCTATTGTTTTTGCCGATAGTTTGCAGTTTTTATGTACATACAATCGAGCGGAAAATAATTGGCTCATGATCCGATTCAACGGTCCATTGTTGACTTATTGCTGTTCGCTTAATTGGTTTCACTGTTCGTCGAGTTTGCTGAATTTCATATTATTTGTGACCCCTTTTTTTGCTGTGACAAGTTTGGTTGCTCTGATATACCGAGATCCGGCATTTTAGAGAAGTTTAATAGCAGCCTGGGAGCGAACATTTGTGTATATATTTTTGTGGTTTTTTGTCAAGATCAGGGAACGTGTGTGACCTCACGGCATATGTGACAATGTGTCAATTGACCCTCATATGTAGACATAAACATGGCCATAGACATCGACATAGACATAGACATAGACATAGACATAGACATAGACATAGACATAGACATAGATATAGACATAGACATAGACATAGACAGACATAGACATAGACATAGACATGAGACATAGACATAGACATAGACATAGACATGAACAGACATAGACATAGACATAGACATAGAGACATAGACATGAGATATAGACATAGACATAGACATAGACATAGACATAGACATAGACATAGACATAGTCATAGACATAGACATAGACATAGACATAGACATAGACATAGACATAGACATAGACATAGACATAGACATAGACATAGACATAGACATAGACATAGACATAGACATAGACATAGACATAGACGTAGACATAGACATAGACATAGACATAGACGTAGACATAGACATAGACATAGACATAGACATAGACATAGACATAGACATAGACATAGCATTTGAATTTGAATTTGAATTGAAATTATTAAAATTAAAATTCAAATTCAAAATTCAAATTCAGAATTAAAATTAAAATTAGATTAAAATTAAAATTAAAGTTTAAAATTAAAATTAAAATTAAAATTAATTATCATTAAAATTATAGAATTAAAATTAGACATTAAAATTAAAAATTAAAATTGTAAAGTTAAAATTAATTTTAAAATTAAGAATTAAAATTAAAGAATTGAAAATTAAAATTAAAATTAAAATTAGGAATTAAAATTAATATTAATATTAAAATTAAAATTAATTTTAAAATTAGAATTAAAATAATATATTAAATTTAAAATTAGAAATTAATTATTAAAATTAAAATTAAAATTAAAATTAAAATTAAAATTAAAATTAAAATTAGAATTAAAATTAAAATTAGAATTAAAATTTATATTAAAATTGAAGTTAAAATTAAAATTAATTTTAAAATTAGAATTAAAATTAAAATTAGAATCAAAATTAAAATTAAATTTAATATTAAAATTAGAATTCAAATTCAAATTCAAATTCAAATTAGAATTAAAATTAATATTAGAATTAGAATAAGGCTTAGATTTATTTTAGACTTATATTAATACTGGTGTTTAGGCTCAGTCTTAAACTTAGATTTAGACTTACATTAGGCTTTATTTTCAAACGTTTCTTTTGGTAATGATGTTGTTATACATGATCTACCCAGAATTTAAAGAAATTAATAAATATTGAAATATTGACTTAAAATTTTGCTCCCAGGTGCCTAAAAGTGTACTTATATTTTTTGCCGATAATTTACGTAATAACATTTTATGAGGACTCTTATGCGCAACTAGTAATTGTCCTACTATTTATCGCTCTCAATAAAATTATACGGAGCGCCATCTGAAAATTTGCCATTTTGCGAATAACTATTACATATTATGAATGATAAATAAACAAAAAACTGTTAACTCTCAAAACAACAATAAGAGAAATATTATTAAACACGAAAAAGGGAAAAATTGACAAATACTACAAAACCTAAGCAATGAATCACAATGTGGTGTCAGTGAAAATCGAAATTAAACACGAATACAAATTACTTCCGCCACCCGCAACAACCACCAGCAAGCACACAATCGGCCAATAACCAGCGCCAGCACACAAGTCCATACATTTATATGACGCGACTGCTGACATTAACTCTGCACACAAGTCTGCATGCAACGTGCTTCCCTAGTAACAAATGTATGTGGATGTGCAAATGTATGTGTGCTCGATGTGTGTGTGTGTGCTGTTTATAACAATGTGTTTGCAGTTACTCAGCGCAAATCCGAAGCAATGACACTGATGTGACTACAATGCGATTACCGTTAAAGAAATAGCGCAAATACATACAAACATACAAATACAATTGCACATGTGTCAGTGTAATCGAAAAGTTTAACAAAATAAGATAAAAAATATTAGTGTAGAAGCAGGAAAGAAAAAAACACAAAAACAACCATAAAATGGTTAGCAAAAGCAGTAATGGAAAATCCGTTGAGCCATCAGCCATCACAGCTAAGGCGACACAAATTTATAAACGAGCTTACTAGACACACACGCCTATTGGATGGCATATAAGTTAATGTGGTTGGCAGCAAACCCTGTAGGAAATTTTTTGTTTTTTTTTTGGTACTATTAGATTTGCGTGAAAATGAATAGGAGATTTTGCTTCAGGTAATGAAATCTCAAACTGCAATATCTTTTGCTCTAAGCGTAGACTATTAATGAATAAGTATTTAAATTTGTATTTGAGGTTATGTTAAGATAAAGTTGCATTTTAGTTAACAATTATACTAGAAAATGTTTCCAAAAATAATATTTCTGTTATTCTTGAAGTTGTGAAAAAAGTTTTATCAAGGAAGACTCAATAATTCTCCATGGAGGTGCGAACGATGGCTGGAATGCTCGCTGGCTCGAGAATTTTATTTTATTTTAATATATTATTTTTAATATTATTTTCAACTCAAATTCCATTAAAATTCTCTATAGTTCTTACCTAATTCTATTTATTGGGTAATCGAAAAAGTCTTTTCGTATTTATAAATAAATATATACTATTTTGGTCGACAACTTTTTGCTATTTTTCCGCTAAAGACATTATTCTATCACTGTAAAACTTTCATCTGTGTAAATTGTAATTTCGAAATTTCCAGAACGGAAGCGAGCGAACCATCACCTCCATAATCTTCACAAATTTCATTGGTGGTTTGTGTAGCATTCTTCCCTTTTTATACAAAAATTACAAAATATATCGAATTTATTCATTATTTTAACTCATTTTTGAACACCTGTAACTTTTTTTAACATCCCCGAATTAAATTTTTTTTGGTTAAATGAAGCTTAAAATTTCACCTTTCCAACACAATGTGGACACAATGTGATTTGTAACACTGGAGAAATATGACTGCAACGACATCGATTGACGAAATACCAAAAGACTTTTTCGAATACCCAATATATGTATTAAACAACAATTTATTCGATGTTCTTCCACCCTAATTATTTGTTCTGGCAATAATCGTTTAGAAAAGTTAGGATGGGATTGGTCAACTATCATCAATTGTGCAGTCGCAAAGTTGTTCTGACCAACGGCAAATCTTAAGACACCTTTTACAGCTCTGCCTTCAACAACGTTCACATTTTATGAGCTGTAAGAGTTCTAATAAATACTTTCCTATCAAGCTTCATGAGACAAGATTGAAAACCAGATGCCAGCTGCTTGTAAGAAAAAGATACATAATCATCTCAACTTCCTTCTCGAATTTGCCACTCTTGCAGGTCAAGGCTAAAGCATGTTGGATCTCAAATTTTTACACATCCAGGTGAAAAGTGGAAATTCAAATAAAGCATCTTAGCAGATCTGTAATATGTTCAAGCCGCTTTGTCAATAGCTGATATCCAACTACTTGATGTTTATCTAGCTTCACGAAATTCGTATAACAGACAAAGTGAGATCCCCTGCGATCTTTAGGAATCAGACTTTTTATTAATTTTCCTGTTATTGTAATCTTTCTTAACCAATTTATGACTGGAAAATCTCCAAATTTGAGTTCTAAAACATATAAGAGTGTAGGGCGTTTAACCTTTATTAACGAAGGTTACGGGCTTTTGATCTTTTATAGGTTTTCGTTTGCTTACAAAAACTAACATTGTTTTTTGAATTAACTATGTTATGAAGGCTTCTAGCCCAAATTTGGATCAAATGCGGGCATAAGTGTTTCAACCTAACTCAATTTCTCACTTAGCGCATATAAGATAGCTATGAGTGCGCTGTCAAAATGACTCATGTGACGTCAACGGTAAGAATGATATTATTTTCTCATTTCTGAGGCCCCTGACATACTAACATGAGTTTAAAATTTCATATTTACCTTAAGGTAGGATAATTCTTATTGAACGTATATATTTTCTTTTTATTCTTGCAAATTTTGAAGACGACCTCAAAGTAAAGCATCACTCCCTCTAAATTTTCCTATAGGACACTATAAAGCGCTAATGTACAACTCATCGAAGCGCCACGAGTTTGCAGCGATTTAAAGTTTTTTGCAATACTAGGCAATTTAAGCACTTTTTTGTAAACTTTTATTGTTGGTATGAGTATATTAGCCGAGAATTGGAAACGCAGTAGGGTGCTGAATACCAATAGGGGGTATGTACCGCTTTGCTTGCGCGATTTAGCTGTTCTATTGTACACACTTGTGGCACTGTAAGCAAATACGAGTTGTAAAACATTGAGGGAAGAGTTTTTATTTCCATTTTTTTTTAATGTTGAGGCATTCTATTATATCTTCTTTTTTACAATGCTGATTCAATGGAGCGCAACTGCACGGAAATGCCAATCACTGTTTCGTCAATGGTGTAGAAGTGATGGGTCGCGATTTCAAAACGTATACACATACTTATATATACATACATATGTATATATATATATGTACACTTATACATAAATATAAGCATATATATTTATATGTATGCCAAGCAGATTACTTAGAGTACTTATATATTCATGACTCATTAATCTAATTGAGTATTACTAGAAGACAAATTGGGTACTCTTTCCAGTCATCATATCTATTCGCTTAATGCGTTTTACTTTAATTATCTGTCATCGAAGCTTTTTAGTTGAAATTACGATTTAGGTACATACTTTAACTCGTAACTACTCGTAATAATTAGTACCGAAAGTACAAAGAATTAAAGTTGCGTACAATCTTACCATACTTTTGTTACTTCGGAATTAGCAGATAATTGAGAAGTAAAGTCATCTTACGATGAACAAGGACCAAATTCAACAAGTTACTGATCATATCCGTACCGCTACTTGGTGATGGATGGACGATGACAACATTTGCAGAGTTGACGTTATGAGTTATCGGGGCAGAGCTTCTGCGGAAGATATAAAGTCTTTTGCGCATTGGCAACGGCGAATACCACTGTTGATGGAGCGATGAGCTGTACGAAATTTACAATGACATTGACATATGGTATTTCAGCGAATTAATAGACAGCTGCTACTTTGGCTAGGTCATGTCGTCCAAATGGATGAAAACACTCAAGCTCTGAGAAAATTCGACGCAGTACACGCTGAGAGTAACAGAGGAAAAGGAAGACTTTCGTTGGAAAAACCACGTGGAGAAGATCTGGCTACACTTATGATCTTAGATTGGCGCCAAACTTTTGATCTTAAAATAATTTGCATCATTAACATTTTTCTTCTTTGCATAATCCTATTTTGAATTGGAGATAGTATTTATATTAGAGTTTTCCAGAATTTACCTTCGGTTTCTTCGAGGAGTCTGCCAACGGCCTATTATTATAATATTTAGTTGCTCTCCCAACTTGGCAATATTGAATATTCGTGCAACAATTTCGTCTTTATATCTTTAAAATTTGCCTTCTATTCTTCCTGCTGACTTCTGAATGCAGCAGCATAATAACTATACCTACTAAGCAGTAGTGGATCAGCTCTCTCAATTCCACAAGAAAAGTAGGATTGCAGACAAACTGTCATAACTGACAAAGAGGCTTTGTCGTGGACGGCTCTAAAAGAGGTGAAAATATCATATCACACCTTCGGTAAATATACTGATTCGAGGACTATGTACCGCCCAAACTTAGATAGGACTTTCCATGTGTACGTCCCCCTGCGGGTACGGGGGGACCCCTCCGGGTTCGAGGGGAAACCGAATATACCCGCGGTAAGGCATGCCTGTCGTAAGAGGAGACTAAGATCCTGGTCACCAGTCCAGGGCTGTATGGAAGCTCAACTGGTCGTAGCTTCGGCTACAAGGTCAATACCAAAGACTTTAACCAGGTACCACGGGGAGCAGTAGCCCCTGGAGTTCGCTTCAGTCTGCTCATTGGGTTTAGCCCTTTGCGGAGATTCGTGGTGGCTGTGGTTAAAACCCAAATCGCGGGAAGAACTGACTTTGTCAGTCAAATGTGGATTTACATTTCAACACAGTTTCCATGTGTACGATACTGCGATCGTTTTTGTTTTCAAGTCCAGCTTTTACTTAGCGTATATGTTATGTTTAGTAACTGCAGAAAGAGTTCAAACGGACCTGTTTCGTATCCGTTGAAACCCTATAAGTTAACCCCTATATTTATCTTAAAAACAATTTCTTGCACCCAGGTAATTAAATTGAAGAAGTAACCTACTAGATAATTATAGTAGATAACCTTAGGACTATGGATATAAAATGTAAAGCTGGCTAGGCTTAATAAGAAAATCATCACTTTAAATATTTTTAAAATAGATTTTCAATGATTGCCTGTCTTAAAAAGGTATGAAATGAGATATGTTAATCTGGTAGACCAATAAGCCACGCGTAGATGGAGTTCACTTGCTAAGTCAAAGAGGAGTAGTCATCTTTTAGGATGCCTGCGCTCCACGCAAATTTTAACAGACTCTGTGGCCTCACTATGGAACCTCCTTTAGTATATCATACAGTGGTGACCCCAAATGCTTTCAGCGTAGTCTTGCCAATGCGGGACAAGTGCACAAGAGATGCTCCAATGTTTCCCTGTTGCCTTGCTCTAGACATTTCCTGCAGTCTTCTCGATCTGTCAGGCCCTACCGTTTTGTACAAAACGTTTACAGTTTTGCACCCAGATAGCTCGTTCCTCCGGAGTTTGATTTTCTTAGCCATGCTTCTGTAGAGATCATCGTATAGACAATACATGGCTTTCCCAATGTTGATCACGTTTTCGGATATTAGCCGCACACCATTTTGGGCGTTTTTTTAAGGTCATAATATGAACTATAGAATTTATGAACATTACTTGAACTCAAAGTCCGTCTACGATACCGTTGGTTCACTGGGATCTCCTCCCTGCTTTGCCTTGCCTACGATTTGAGCCTACCCACATATGTTGGTTATGTAATAAACCCCCACCATGTCGTCAGAATGATCTTAGGCTCTCTGCATATATTTTTAATCAGACGAAAACTGCACACTTTGGAGCTACTCCTCAAGACTATTCGGAGATTGCTGAATACCTATATGACGCTGCTACAACAACGAACTACCGTCGCAGGTAGCCTAAGGTATCGAAAGCGGCTATCAGCTTTTCAGACTTCCTAAAATGAGCTATATAAAATTACATCCTTCAAGGCATTTTTGTTTCTTTGCGATAGCACACATATGAGAGAACGCGCTCACACTCACAGATTCCAATCGAAAGCAAAAATGTAGGCAAGCAGAGTATTTAAATCAGACATATCGAATACACACAATATACACGCATCAGAGAAGGTGGAAGTAGAGAGAAGTTTAGAGAGGTTTGGTGCCAACTCTAAACTCCAATAAAATGCCCAAAAAATTATAGGAAGCCAATCAGCGCGAATTATAATGTGAAAAATATTTTGCTATTACAAATAAATTTTGATTTATTCGAAACATCCGCCCCAGTGTATGCAACAAATTGTGATTTCGCATTCACAGCAATCAATCATGTCCTCCGAGCAACTTAATGGCATGTTTTCGTTTCGCTGCACGACTTTAGCAATACATTTCATATTCATTGCACAAAACTTTCATTGTAACGACGCAAATAGTACAAGTTACGTCAGAAATCAAGAAGCTGCATGTTCAGTGAAATTTTCGAAAACCCCAAGGTGCATGCAACACGCCGCCAGCGCTATGAATATTTATTTATTGTGCATATTTCCGGCAAAATAAAATGAATGATGTGAAAACTTCTACTGCTACCTGCCTGCAATTACAATAACAACAAGTATGTGGCATGCCACATAATAAAAGCGATGACTGCATAGGCATAAAGTAAATAACTAGAGAATAATATATTACATAAGTACATGTGTGGGCTGATTAGGTGCACACTAATAGTTGGACGATTTTTGATGTTTCATCAATTCGATTGCTTGCGAGGGAATCGACAATAAAGGATCATTGTAAGATGTAGCTGCCATAAAAACTGTTCGATCAGTATTAAGTCTTTGTAAGCTTTTTGATTTGACAAGATATCTTCACCAAGTTTCACACAGATAACTTTCAAAGACAACGCAACAATCTCTGAAAAAATTGTTTAAATCGGGCAACTATAGCATATAGCTGCCATACAAACCGATCGATCAAAAACAAGTGCTTGTAAAAAAACTTTTTTATTAGATAACATATCTTCACTTAGTTTGACACAGATAATTTTCAAAGATAACGCAACAATATCTGAAAAAATTATTCAAATCGAGCAACTATAGCTAATAGCCGCCATACAAACCGATCGATCAAAATCAAGTTAAAGGTTTTTTATAGCCTTTAAGTTATAAGAAATGCAAATGGAAAAGTAAAAATAGCCTGGGTGCAGTCGAAGATAACGTTTTTTTATTATTATAATTTTTTTCATTTTTTAGCACCACCCTAATATGCATATATTAGTTTGGTATATTTTGCATGGAAGTGCATCATGAGTCACGAAAACTAATTTTTGACAGTGTGTTTGGGGAATTAGCATGAAAAATGTCGCAAACACGCACACACACACAAACACGTTCTCACATACACACATGAAAGAAGTACATATAAGCAAACACTTGGCAGCAACAAAAGCTCACGGCACTGATTTTCATGTGCTGTGTGGGCAAAGTTTATAACTAAATTGTTGATTTTATATTATACATATATGTATATATATATACAAGCATACATACTTGTTTATCGTAAAAGTGTTTGTGTTTCGCGGTGAAGCTTTGAGTCTGTTGGGCTGCAAAAATTGTGTAGACAAAGTTTTTTAATAAATTTTATCATATTTAAGGAATTGATGACTGACAAAAATAAATGCGAGTCAGACAAAGTATACCTGCAGCAACAACAAAGATACGTAATATGTAGACATACAAACAAAGAAACACATAAACGTGTATTAGCAAGCGAGTGTCATGCAAGTTAAATAAAATTCAGCCAATTACAGTTACGATTTCAATTGAATTGTTCAAATCAAATTACGATGAATCGAAAAATACCAAAAATATTGAAAAAAATAAGAAAAAGAAATCGCAACTTATTGAAGTTCTGTCGCGCTTGGCAACGCCACCAACAGACAACTTTTCCAACTTTTCTTGCCGAAATTTGAAAAAGTTGCTGCGTGTATATGCCTGACAGCCGCTTCTAGGTCTCAAATAAAATTTTTTAACTTTCATATTTCATTATTTATTTTTTTTTTGATTTTTTGAGAAATTTTTGAAATTTCTTCGCCACAAAACACCAAAAAATTCTTATCAAATATGTTGGTAGCACACAAC
The DNA here is from genome assembly GCF_016617805.1 of Bactrocera tryoni. Lineage (NCBI taxonomy): Eukaryota > Metazoa > Arthropoda > Insecta > Diptera > Tephritidae > Bactrocera > Bactrocera tryoni. Next base: position 89,389 of record NW_024396094.1, read on the forward strand.
TTTTGAAAGTATTTTTTAATATAACATGTGACTGAGCGTACTTCAGTAGGCACACATACACTCGCAGCCACACCCACACACCTGTATATGCTCGCACACGCATACATATGCACAACCGCGCCAAAGCGTTGAACCAACTTGGTGTGCATGCGGTGACATATACAAAATAAACTCACAAATACACGCAGACAAACATAAATACACACACACTCTCACACTCATAACACATATGTACAAACATAGATATTTACGCACAACCATATCCACATGTCTCATGTGTAAAAAAGTTGCCGCAGCCAAATACGAAACATTTTTAGCAAATATTTTGCGGTTGCAATTCAGCGATAACAACAACAACCACAATAAAAAAACATAGCAATAACACGAATATTATAAACTACTGGCAGCATGCGGCAGGCAGGCAATGGAGATACATAAATTTTGAAAAATTGCTTGCACAAAGTTTTTGAATGTTTGCCAACAGCAACACGAACAACAACAGTGTAAATACAGCAATAACCGCTGTGTTTGTGTTGTTTTGATTTTTGATAAATTTATTTATTTTCGTACTTTTTTCAATTTTGCTAAACAAATTTTTATGTTAACATTTTTGCTTGCCACACACGATTGTGGATGAAGAATACTACTTGCCACGTAGCTAAATTGCTTGTGAGCTGTTTAAAAACAAAAACAAAAAAAATATTTCGAGTAATTTATTGCAAAGCTGAAGAAATTTAATCGCTGTCATCTTTTGTGAACTCTTGTTCTTCTTTGAAGCATTTAATACTGTTCATGTTGGACCAAGTGGCTTGACATTGCTGTCAGGCTAAACCTTTACAATTTTAGAATTAAACAAAACACATACAAAAGACTTATAACAAGAATCTCATTTTGTTCGTTCAGTTTGTTTGGCAGCTATAAGCTTTATTTTGATCCGATCTGGACAATTTATTCGAAGATAGCACGATTACTTTCTGCAATAATCTGTGCCGAAAAGCGTGAAGATATTTGTCAAATGTGAAAGTTTTCCATAAAAGCACCTGATTCCGATCGTTCAGTTTGTATGACAGCTACTTATATGCTATAGTATTCCGATATCGGCGATGAGCAGCGTCTAGTGGTGAAAAGGAAGATAAAAATTTCATATTATTGGTGATATATTATATACTATATATATTTTAATATTTTAAAAACTAATGGACTAGTCTACGTACTAATTGTACTATATATGTGTATAAACGGACATGACTAAATCGACTTAGTTAGTTATATTTATCATTCATTTATATATTTCACAAAGAACCCGACATTTTCTTCTGGATGTTACAAACATCGTGGCAAACTTAATATGCCCTCTTTTTTTCACATTTTGAATTCTTAAAAAGCCTATATAAGCTCTCAATTTACAATTATTAATTGTATCTCCACTTATGCTTAAACCGAGCTCTATATGGCTTGCACTCATACACCGTATATTTCGAAGCGATTATCTTAGCTGTTCTGTAGCTGTATATTTTTCATGTGAATTTGGGACTCTGACTCGCACACAACCGTTGTTTAGTTGAAATATGAACAAGAATGCCAATTTTTTCTGGTTTGTGTTCAAAGTTCCAGTTGTATTACTATAACATAACCGGACTTTAGCACTGCCCTGATATCATTATAATACCGTTCGCTTTGATCAATGCACAACCACTTATGTCCAAACGCTGGGCTGCAGCTTAAGCTTTTGTCCTTGGCTATAGTACCTCAATAATCGCTATTTCTTTATCGGCATTTGTCTCACAGATCTGTATGTTCGCTAATTGGTTCGCATAGTGGAAGTCCTTCGCCGATATTTCACCAAGCGAATCTAGAAATCTAAATCTAGTGAAGTCAAATTACATCAACGTGCTGTCTATCGTCGAAATAGAGAACTTTAACATTTATAAGCTCAATTGTCTTCAGCGAGTTCCATTTGGTGTAGCGCTTGGCAACACTGGTCCACTTTTTATGAAATTGAGTTTTGATACTTTTAACATGCCACATACTAATAAAAATGTTCACTGAGATTTATTAGTGTACCTCACATACCATCACAAATCGCAGGGAGAAAAATCAGCCTTGAAAAGTCAACTATGGGTTCTGGGGTCTAAATATTCGGTTCTTAGATCTTGAACAGTTTTGGTGAGATTGCATAATTTTTGATAATAAAGTGGCATACTTTAAAGGAATTATTCGGCCAAAATTGCATGCCGTTAGCGATCTGGAGACTGTGTTAGTCGAGCCATGCTTGCGTCCACATCTTGACTTGGTTCAGCTTTCCTCTTTTGTATCACTTGATTATTGCTGCAATGTCGTC